>NC_080483.1:2600000-2901666 GCF_030265055.1 Doryrhamphus excisus | reverse complement strand
TGTAACACTTCAAATCAGAAAAGACCTCCAATAGCACCTTTTAAAACAGGGAATTTATTTGTCTTTAAAAAAAAAAAAAATCGGACTATTTCATTGTCACTAATAGAAACAGTACGGAAGCACTGAGTCTTTGAGCACTGAAACTGCTCTTCAAGTATGTTAGTTGAGTTCATAGGTCATCTTCCTCGACAGTCAAATATCCAGGTGGCTTGAAGCTCTCAAAGCAGACGTTGTGTCTCCATGACGGTTCACGTCGTTAATATTATTTGATCCAGATTCAAGGATGGAGTCTTTAGTGAGGAAGAGTTGGTCACAAAAGCTAACATTTAAAACAAAAAGTCGTTAGGAAAAGTAAAAGATGGCGGATGGAAAAGCGATAAATTACAAATTAAAAGTGAAGTCAATCAGCAGATGAGCGTTAAAAACAAATAAATACGCGTTTGAATGATTCGCCTTTAAAAGCAATACAGACGTGAACGAGGATGACGCAAACGTGTAAACAAATTCACTCAGGAGAGAGAAAAATCAAGTGTGCAGTTCTCTCAAAGCCACAATCGCGCCAAAGCCGCCAAAGGAGCGGCCATCTTGTCTCTCTTGGGTGATGAAGTGATGGCGGTTAAGAAGCAGCGTTGCCGCCACTGGCCACTCCACTCTTGTGTTGGATTGGAAAAAGGCGCTTCCCATCAGGTCACCTGGGATGCAGCAGGAATCGATGCAGATACTCTGAGAAAGCGTACCAGTGGCGCCACAGGAAGGCGGTGAGGACGACGAGGAGCAGCGTGGAGACCGTGCGGCTGCGCGTCTTCATCAGGGGCACCACGCAATTGGCCACCGTGGACACGAACACCAGGAGGACGGCCATGACGGCCAGCAGCACATTGATCAGTTTGCCCAGGAGAGTTCGCGCCGTGGCGTTCTCCAGACCCTCCAGCTGCACCACCTGCTGCTGCTGCTGCTGAAGCTGCAGCTCCATCTTGGAGATGCGGGTCTGACATGCCTCCAGCGCCTCCTATTGGTAACAGACAACACATTGTCATGTACATTCAGGCAAACAAACACAAACATGGCCGACAATTTTAAGAAGCCGGTACAATGGAAACCGTTGCAGTATAATATACCAATACAAATTGAAACTAGCCCTTGCTTGTACTTTTGCACATGTACTTGTAACTAGGGGTCGATTCAACGCTGATCTAATATCAACACAAATCACACAAACCTTTATTTACTTTTTTGTATTGGCTTTTTTGCCGAAAACCAATACAGTAAACCTCGGATATATCGGACTCGGATATATCGGAAATTCACTCGCAACGGACAGATTAAAAAGAACCAATTTTTCTGTAATGCATTTCCAATAAAAATTCATTGCATATATCGGATTTTTTATAACGGATTTCACCTATTTCGGACAAAATCTCCAGTCCCGTTCCAATGCATTTCCATTAAATTTCCCTCGCATATATCGGATGGCCGCATCGTGGCGCTCCGATTCGCCAAATCGTGACAGGCTGCTATACAACGTCATTTGCAGCGTTGCCTGCGCGTCCAGGTACATTGGAAACATAGTCAAGGAAGTGCCTTTTTATAACGGATAAAATCCGTTTTACGCATATACCGGATATAAATCCGATATATGCGTAAAACTGACATTTTCCCGGTATACGCATATAACAGATTTCGCTTATATCGGACAAAACCAGTGGGAACAATTGAATCTGATATATCCGAGGTTTACTGTATATCGCTTTTCATGTAGACACCAATATCAACCTTTATGGTTTGCCAGGTCCTGCGACTTATACAGTACATGTTTTTCCACATAGACAGCCACAAGAGGGCGCTATAGGCTCGTGTGTACCAATATCTGCTACTCCTATCACTGAAAATGTACAATGTAAACACCAACTTATAAAGGCAACTGAGAAGGATGGAAGACAGTTGCCCCCAAAAAGAAAGAGACTTCCACGCCCATGTAGGCAATGACAGTGTGACCTGGAGGGGGGGGTGATTGGGAGGAACGGCCTCCCTGGTCTGAACCCGTGCGGTGTTGACGCTACTGGACTTCTGCGTGAACCAGTTTGTCTATAAAGAAAAGAGCGCCCAGTATTCCACACACAAACACACAGAGTGCTGCAGCACTCACTCTCACTAGCCTCTTCCCACTGGGAAAACAACACTGAGTGATTCATTCCGCTATAAAAACCAAAAGCGCCCAGGTGTTGAGACTGATGCAGAGTGAATCGTCTTGTCATCCAGCCTTTTGGTTGACAGGAGGAAATCAAACATGCATGCACAGAGGAAGCTTAGGCCCTTCAATGTGATTTTCTACCAGTCTGTGATAAGGATTGACCGATATATCGGGCCGATATTTGCGTTTTTCCTTGTATCGGTATTGGCCGATACGCGCGTGGGTTCGCCGATGTATTTTTCCACCGCATGATTTAGGGCAGCTTTGTGTTGCCTCGGCGGCAGAGGACCCTGCAACACACGTAGTCGCGGTGCCCCGCCCCCACTGTTGAATCACATCAAGGGCGCGTTTTTTACAAGTAATAGAGTTAACTTGCTTTTAACACTTTACTAAGCCCATCACATTTCACTGGGTGATCGCTAGGCATAACAGTTTAAATCACGGTGGGACAACAACAAAGCCCAAAAACATCACATACCAACGCAACAGACGAATAAAAGCACTCTCACTAGTTGAGCAGAACAAGAATGAACGACTATGCAACTTTAAATGCGTGTCGTGTTATGTGTGTGCGCTCTCTCCGAGCACACACACACACACACACACACACATAGAAGGAATTGGAGCAGCCGTGTCTGCTTATGAGGTCTTTATCGTGCACAACACCAACTTTAATGATGAGAGAAATGTTTTATATATCGTACTAAATTGTGCCAGTGTGATGTGTTTGTGTGTGTGGAGGCGGGGGTGGACGGGGTGCGCATCACACTGTGCTCCAACTACGACAGAAATGTTTTGCATATGGTTGAATATTTATGTATTTTAAAGTTGATAATGCCGTTTAAATGTGTGTTTAAGAAAGCTGAATCCTACTGTGTTCAGTGTTTACATTTCAATAAATATTTCTTTAAACATGAGACCTGGAATTAGAGGTTATCACATGGTTTGTCTGGTATCAGGCCCGGTATCATGCCCCCAAGTGTCAGTATCAGCCCGAGACCAAAAGGTGTGATCCATGTTTATTACATGTATTATATCTAAACAGTGTAAACACAATAATTGCAAAAGTATTTCAACAATAATATGTTGACAAAGCACAGACGGCAGCAAAACAAACGCTGTGTGTTCACGCTCGTGCGCTGTTCTCTGATTGGTTGTTTCACGGGCACGATACCAGAGCAGCGCGCTCTGATTGGACAGCTATGGGGGCTGATACTGGACATGGTTAAAATCTATATTTTATCAGTATCACTGCCCTGGGCTTTGACACAGTATCATTTCGGCCTTTTCCCGTATCATTCATGGGCGGTTTCTAGGGTACAGGGCTAATTAATACTGTAGTATATGATAATATTTGCTATCATGGTAATTTTTTCATGTAAATTGAGGGATCAAAAGCAGTATCGGCCACAAATATCGGCCCAAGCAAAATCGGCCATCGGCTAAGGGTGATGGAAAAAAATCGGAATCGGCCCCAAAAAAAAAACATATCGGTCGATCCCTAGTCTGTAATAGAGACAAGAGGACACTGGATAGACTGCTCTATATCGTGGACAACAGAATACCCACCTGCCCCACCGGACAATAGCGGGGCAGCGGACTCCACCGGTTCCCACAGTAAACGCTACAGGACTTCATTCATTCCACACACCGTGCAGCTCTACAATACCTCACATGTCTGTCAAAGATAATTCACCCGGTGCTGTCTGCCATCCCTTGTATGAAGTGTACATTTACTTGTATTTAGAATATTCTACACCAGGGGTCTCAAACTCAATTTACTTGGGGGCCACTGGAGCTAGGGTCTGGGCAAGACTGGGCCGTATCAGGTTTTCCAAAAAAAAAAAAAAAAAATATTAAAAACAGAAAAATGAATAAACTTTGCTTTGGTTTTGATTTTCTACAAGAAAAGCTCTGATAAAACATTCCACTGTTCTCAAATATCTTACTTTTTATTTTTCTACACAAAATAAGATGAAAAATAAATAAATCAAGAATAAAGAAAATCAATCAATCAGTAATAAATATAATAATAATAATAGTAAAACGGCAAATAATAAAAACTTAAGAAAGCACATATAGTTGGTGGGTAGACAAATGATTTTTTTCAGATTAAAATGAACAAAGCATTATTAGAGCCCTGTAGACATGACAAAACACGACTATAGTCACATTTATACTCTTTTTATTTACAACATATTGCGCAACTGCAGGGTCTTGAGACACATGCTAACTCGCAAACTAGAGAGCTAGCGACCTAAACGGTAGCCTTCAAGTTATTTCCTTTCAACTTAAATAGCCAAAAACTTACCACTTCCACACGGATAGGGAGGATAACTATTAACAGTTATTTAACCTTTTAATATGAACATTAATCAAACGTAATAATTTTTTCTGGGTACATGATACCATACAGCATCCATATCAAACTTGCGCGGGCCGCACGAACATTAAACTTTCATATCAAGGCGGGGGCCTCAAACTAGTGTCCTGCGGGCCACATTTGGCCCGTGGGCCGCGTGTTTGAGACCCCTGTTCTACACACTATTTGTAAATGTGCAAATCTTATTCTTATTGTATTGCATTTGTTTGTCTTTTTCTTATGCAATTTCCCTATTGAGTCCGGCAAAAATATTGAATTATCTTTTATTTATCATGCAATTAATTGATTTATTGGTTATTGTGACTGGCCTAGTTGTTGGACATAAGTGGGATCTTGTTCTACCGTGACAGCATTGCTGCATGATATTGCTCCTGTCAATGATCTCACTTTGTAGCTCCAGCAGAACAAGTCCAACCTTTGACAAGTGAGCTCACCCTTTTCTGACAATACTTGTATTGTTTATGCAGGTTTGTAAGAGTGAGTAAGAGCGTGACACATGACTCTGTCAGCGCCGACAATAAGACCAGGGTGTGTTTGGGGAGGGCAGGGTCGGTATCGGTGTGTGCGTTTGTGCTCACCTGAATGTCTCGGGCTCTTTCGTTAGACTGGTAGGCGATCTTCTCCTCCATGCTGGCTAATTCCTGTTTCAAGTTGAGTATTTCATTCTGGTGAAGCTCCGTCAGGTCGTTGAGCTGCTCCTCTAAGCGTTCACACCTGCAGGGGAGCAACCCGTCGTTAGTCGTTAGTAAGCATGCATCATGTGATGCGCGTAGCGTAGCGTCTTCCTGCCTGAATCGCTCCTCCTGCAGGGCCTCCATGATCATGGTGTAATCCCGCTGATAGTGCGACTTTAAATTCTCAAAGGACTCCTCGAGTCGACCTTGGTTGTCCCGCAATTCTTGGAGCTCATGGAGTATCGCGTCAAAGCCCGAGGCTTGCGACGGATCAAGCGTGTTCCCTCTGGAGCTGGGGGGCCCGCCTGGACCTCCGGTGGTGCTGTTTGGCCCCGCCGAACCGGAAGTAGCACTCGAGCAGTCATCCTCACTGCCGTACTTTGGACTAGACTGCAGGTGCCCCGCCGCGGCGAGGGTCCTCATACCCCCGGTGCCGACGACCCCCTCGTCTCCTTGGGTCTCATCTAGAGAGTCTTTGAGGGCCGCGATGTTGTCGGCGCTGCCGAACTTGTTGCGGATGAGGAAAGCGAATTCTTTGGGCTTGGACACCACGGCTCCGGCCGCTGAATGAGTGGCTTGGGAAATGCTGGAGAGGCCGCCTGTCACCTTGAACGGACGAGGGCAGATTGTTAGCCATCATGCTAACATGCAAGAATACACCACCGGTCTCAAATGGAATACATCCACATTACACTTCAATAAGTATCATTTATTTAGCAACATTTGGACCGCCACAAATAGATTTGCTGCTGCCTGTGCTCATGAAAATATATATATATATATATATCAGTGATTGTACCTGTGTACTGTGTACCTTGAGAAACCGTCAGGTGTGCCGTGAGGAATTATCCAATATCACTTTTTATAGTTAACATTGATTAATCATCATTTGCAAATATTATGAATCCGTGAATACATGGACCCAAATATTCCAATTGCATTTGGTTTATTTGCTCAAACGGAAAGAATTGAACAGGGATGGAATATTCCTTTAACCAATCCGATTGAGGTATCTTGTACCCGCTCAAACGGAAATTCATTCTTCGTGGTGTTTTTCTTCTTCTGTTGTTTATTGGCGGTTGGCAAGCAGCTTTTGTGTGCATTAGCGCCATCTGTGAAGCAGAATCTAAACCAGGGGTGGGCAAACTACGGCCCGGGGGCCACATCCGGCCCGCCAAGTGTTTGAATACGGCCCGTCCGTTCTTTCCAAAGTATTTCATTTAAACTCAACATACGAACTGGCATCATTGCTTGAGCCAACCTTTTGATGGTTTTATCAATTTTGTTATTTGATGTGGTCTGTTGTTTACAAAGTGCTCCTGAAAAAAGGGACACAAGCATAATGATGATAATAATAATAATACATTTTAACATATTTAAATATAAAATATTTAAATATAAATATAAAATAATAAATAATAATAGCAGATTGCATGACAATTTTACAGATACAATAATACCAGGTGGACTGTTACGTGTAAAATATATAGTCTGCCCCCCCCCCCCCCCGTTTTGTTAAATCAATGCGGCCCGCGAGTCAAAAAGTTTGCCCACCCCTGATCTAAACCCTTCTATACTTTATTCACAAGTCCAGTTTTATTAAAAAAATAAAATATATATCTATATAAAACATGTCCTGAGTTTAATTATAAAATATTAGCAGGATTGAATTTGATCTTTTCCTGTTTAAATTGATCCCGGGTGCGTTCTTTCAGCGCATGCTCAGATATGACGTAACACGCAGATCCAGACGTTCTTCACTTTTAAAAATGGAGGCCAGCAATCGGCACTGGACTAAGCAAAGTTTGTTTTTGAAACAAAATTTCAAGACTGGACAGACGAAAAACTGGCAATACGGAGTTATTCCAACAAGTGAAAGAAAAACTCGGGGAAGCCGGTATCACGTGATGTTGATGTTTACGTTTTACTGGGCATGCCCTATTGACTATTCTGGTTGATTTTCACGGCGCATGTAGACAACAGATTGGAATATTCCTTTCCATGGATACCATTGTTTCCCGAAAGGTCATTGGGAAAGAGAAAAAGTGGTGATGTAAAAACGTGGCTACTGTGGAGTGTCTGTGGTGTAAAGACTGGCAGAGCAATGTAATATTGGTCCGTGTGGCAACACCTACCTTGTTCCTCCCATAGACTTATTGATGCATGTGTGAGGTCGTGGTGACATTTTGGAACATTTTTGGTTAGTGGATTTTTCCAATGTAAAAAAAACGTGCCGTGGCTCAAAAAAGGTTGAAAAACACTGACATATATATAACATAACAAGAGCATCAGTAACATTTAGCGTGTTCATACCTTGGCGCCAACGTCCTTGAGGCCCTGGTGCATGTCTCGTAAAACATCTTTGGGCTGACGCGGGATGCCGTTGTGCTCCACCTCGCGGAGCTTGCGGTGGTAGTTTTCCAGCTTCTTCTGCAGGTGCTGTATGGTCTGGGAGGACTTTTGGTTCTTCTTCTCAAACACCTGCTTGATCCGCACGCTCTGCAGCTTGTCGGCGTTGTTGGCCAGCTTCAGGTACTCGGCCACGTTGTCGTCGCGTGCCGTCTGTTCGATTTTGATTTGCTCGGTGAGTTTGAGGATCTTCTGCTGGAGCTGGGCAATTGCCTGCTTGGTGCGCTGGGGGTCCGGCGTGCTGTCCACCACGTCGTAGCTGTCGGCGCCGCAGGAGATGGCGTTGGGGGAGACGGCGGGGGCCGAGCCGTCGTAACGATCCTGCGGTTGGCGGAGAACACAAATGCTCTCACTAAAAGGACATGCATCCATTTTCTGTACTGCTTATACTCATTAGGGTCGCGGGTATGCTGGAGCCTATCCCAGCTGACACTTGTATTACAATTACGGCTGTCAAAATATTCAAAATTTTTATGAAATTAGTCAGTTTACAAATTAATCACCATTTCCAGCTGTGAACCTTTTGTATATGTTTGGTTTTTGTTTGGAAATTCACAAAATTGCATAACCGAGTGAGCGTACAGTACTTCCTGTTTCTACTGACCTTGTCAGGCTCCTCCGTGGAGTGGTGGCTGGATGTGAGCAGCATGTCCGCCAGGGCGGGGTTGCTGGGGGTGTCCGTGGTGGAGGAGGAGCGAGGGCGCCCAGCCTGCAGCAGGGCCTCATGGGTGCTACGCCGGTGAATCTGGGGGCTGCCTTTCTGGGGGGCATCCCCGGTGACGGCCGCCTTGCTGCGGCGGCTCTGCAGGCTGGTGCCTCGCTTCATCATTGGCGGAGCACCGCGGATCTGCTGCAGGACGCGGCTCAGAGCTGCGGGAGGGGGGGCGGAAGCGGCAGGGCCGTCAGAGTCCACAGAGAGAGCTGAAGGGGCCCGAGTGTCCCCGCTTTCTGAGACTGCGTCGGCGGCGGCGGGCTCGGAGGAAGGAGGTGCTCCGGCGCACGACACGGCCGTGTCTTGTGGGGACACTGAGGAGCGTCTGCGCTGTGGCTGGAAGAGCTGCTTCAGGCCGTGGCCCAACGCCCCCATGTTCTCCAGGGCGTTGTGGGTGATTTTGGACAAACCGTGCTCCGACTCAGACGCCCTCCTGCCACCCTCGTGCTCCGCCCGGCCTCCCGAGTCCGCTTCCTCTGGACACTGCTCACTACTACCCTGATCCATCAGAGGCCTCCAGCGCTACTTGGGGGGTGCACGGTACTAGCTACACGGCGTCGACACCCCCCCTCCCCTCCCTTTTTCTGAGAGGCTGGTTGGATGGCGCTCAGTTGAACTTTTTGAGTGGGCATGCATCAGTGTCCCGGCTCAATGTCATGCTTGTCTACCATAAAAACAAAAAAGTGATCGGAAAAATGAATTAAAACATGCAGCAGTGAGTGGTCAACAGAACAGAACACAGGAAGCAGAATTAAGTGGGTTGGTGCAGAGACATCCGCTATTTGACTTTGTGGCATGACTGGCAGCACCAACCTCCTAAATCTAAAAAAAAAACAAAAACAAACAAAAAATTCTGTTTCTGAAATGCTGTCCTGTTTTGTCTGGCGTTAACATTTCAGAAATGATTCAAATGATTGTGCCCGCATGATGCAAACAAAGAGAGCATACTAAATGTGGAAAAATCAAGTGGATTCCTGGCAGCAGAGTCTGGCAGTCTCTCTTTCCCGCCTCACCTTTTTAATTCTCATTTCAAGTTTAAAAGCTGTAATGTCGTAGCGGGCCAAGCCGGCGTTCTGGCTTCCAGTCAAGGACACACCAATTAACACAGTAGAAGTGATAAGAACAGGTGATTGCTTACCATCAGCCCAGCCTCTCCCTCTTCTGACTCACAGAGCACCTCTTGCTAAAGAAAACACAAATCATCACCAAAATCATTATTTGTTGAATATTAAATTACATATAGAAATGAATAATTCAACACCGAGCCTATTAGTGTTTTCTAGTGGATGTCTAGACACATTGAAGACATGCTGACCAGGGCAGAAAAATCTAAAAGTCATTTTAATTCTAACCATAATAACAAACAACAGTACTGCAACACAGATACAGCTATGGGATGTATAAGCCTCAACGTCAAGGCTGACGATTCATTCAGAGGCAAGCTGGAAAAACACCAACACTGACCGACAAGAAGAAGCCAAAAAACTAAAGTAAAAAAATAAATAAATATTGGTTTGTTTGGTTTTTTAAACAACTCAACACAAAATGGACCCCAATGCAAGGGTCTCAAACACGCGGCCCGCGGGCCAAATGTGGCCCGCAGGACACTAGTTTGAGGCCCCTGCCTTGATATGAAAGTTTAATGTTAATGCGGCCCGCGCAAGTTTGATATGGATGCTGTATGGTATGATGTACCCAGAAAAAATTATTACGTTTGATTCATGTTCATGTTAAAGGTTAAATAACTGTTAATAGTTATCCTCCCTATCCGTGTGGAAGTGGTAAGTTTTTGGCTATTTAAGTTGAAAGGAAATAACTTGAAGGCTACCGTTTAGGTCGCGAGCGCTCTAGTTTGCGAGTTAGCATGTGTCTCAAGACCAGGGGTCTCAAACACGTGGCCCGCGGGACAAATGTGGCCCGCAGGACACTAGTTTGAGGCCCCCGCCTTGATAAGAAAGTTTGATGTTAGTGCGGCCCGCGCAAGTTTGATATGGATGCTGTATGGTATCATGTACCCAGAAAAAATTATTACGTTTGATTCATGTTCATGTTAAAGGTTAAATAACTGTTAATAGTTATCCTCCCTATCCGTGTGGAAGTGGTAAGTTTTTGGCTATTTAAGTTGAAAGGAAATAACTTGAAGGCTACCGTTTAGGTCGCTAGCTCTCTAGTTTGCGAGTTAGCATGTGTCTCAAGACCCTGCAGTTGCGCAATATGTTGTAAATAAAAAGAGTATAAATGTGACTATAGTCGTGTTTTGTCATGTCTACAGGGCTCTAATAATGCTTTGTTCATTTTAATCTGAAACAAATAATTTGTCTAACCACCAACTATAAGTGGTTTCTTAATTTTAAATTATTTTCCATTTTATTATTATTATATTTATTTATTACTGATTGATTAATTTTCTTTATTCTTGATTTGTTTATTTATTTTTCATCTTATTTTGTGTAGAAAAATAAAAATTAAGATATTTGAGAACAGTGGAATGTTTTATCAGAGCTTTTATTGTAGAAAATTGGAACCAAAGCAAAGTTTTTTCATTTTTCTATTTTTAATAAATGCGTTTTTTTTTTTGAAAACCTGATGCGGCCCAGTCTCACCCAGACCCTAGCTCCAGTGGCCCTCAAGTAAATTGAGTTTGAGACCCCTGCCCCAATGTATAAAAAACACTGTGTACAACAAGTAGACTTTAGTAAAGTAAACTGTCCATCACTCAAATATCATTCTCTTCAAGGAAATCATCTCAATAAACAATTGTGGCTAACATTAAAAGGTGAAATGAAATTAGGGTGAAAAATAAATATTAGCAACTTGCACAAAAAAGAGGAGTCTCAGAGCTCGGACTGTACACATATACTGTAATGCAGTCAGGCTATATATTATACAGTAATCCCTCGTTCATCACTATTAATTGGTTGCATTGTCCCCTCTGTGATACTGCAAGCGAATTTCCAGTAGAAGTTGATATTCATAAACGTAATACTTTTTCATTGACAGTTGAATAAAAAAAAAGCTTCCAAAAAATGTCCATGTGTGGAAAAATTTATTGTACCTGCCCGCTCCAGAAAGACACTAATTGAGATCTATCAGTTATCTATCAAGGGTTATGAAGCCATTTCTAAAGCTTTGAGACTCCAGCAAACCACAGCGAGAGCCATTATCCACAATGAATATCCATAATGCGATTCATTGCAGTAATAAAATTTAAAAAACAAATGTAAAAACACAAGTCGAAAACAGAAAAACAGTCAGCTCTATTATTATTATTATTATTATTATTATTATTATTATTAGATTTATTTATTTGTGGGACAAATATTTCAAAACACACCTGCATTGTTTAGTGACTCAGTGAAATCAAGTTTGTCCAATCATGTTTTTTCCTTTGTACTTTTCTTAAAATTAATGTTAATATCTTGCCTAGTCTCGTTCTCATGGACCCAATCTTGTGTCTCTCGTCCCATGACACCCATAATTACCACTTTTATTACTGGTATTTCCTACAGGAACACCGGTTTAAAAATAAGAACAATCATAGAGTCTTGCATAGAAACCAAAACTGAATAATTGAAGCGGTACCAATCATGCTGTCATAATGGCAGCCATTATCCAAGAGTTTCACCGGATGCATGCACCTAAAAAAAAAAAAAAACCTACACTGGAAGCAAACATCCCTCGAGCTTGGAGCAAATACCCCCACCGCCCTGGGCCGTGAAATTACAGCAGCGTCTGACTCCTTCCTCTAAGCTGAGGGCAAAGTCATCTTCTTGAAATGGGTCAGCCAACATTCGCCTATTACTGTGCACATTGCAGCACTGCAAGGTCACACCATCTTTTTTTTGTGTGCGGGAACATTTGATCTTAAAAAGCTAGCTTAAAAACACCTCGCAGTCCATTGAATTTGACTGCAAAAATAAAATTTCATTGTAAAGCTAATAAAAAAAACAAGGCAAATAATTATTATTATTATTACAGTAAGATTACATACCTGCAGATGTGGTCATGCAGACACCGAACAAGGAATAATAATCCAAAAAAACACATCCAACACCACCTCCTCTGGGTGTACGAGTCCTCCAAAGGAAAATCTTACGGGGTGGCTTTTGGTTGTCCTTTAGTCAGCTGTATCCAAGGACATTTAGAAAAATCACATGCTGCAAAATAAACACACACACGCATATAAGAACATGCCGTGATTCATGAATGCAACGCAAGTCTTCTTGTCTCCTCTCGAGTGCACGTCCAGAAGCAAGTAGGTTGAACTTTTGTACAAAGGTTGTTTATCTAACAGGACAAGCGCAGCAAATGTTTGATGTGCATTCGTCAGGTGGACGATGACACATAAAATGAAAACACAAACCATAATAACTAAATATACAGTATTTCAAAAAGTTATGAAAGTCCTGCAGCATTTCTTTTTTGAGTAGGGATGCACAGTTGTGCAAAAAAAATCATGATTTGGAGTGACTTTTTTTCCCCACACACAACCCTTATTATTGTTATTACTGTTAGTACAGTAAACCTCGGATATATCGGACTCGGATATATCGGAAATTCGCTCACAACGGACTTCTGTAATGCATTTCCAATAAAAATTCATTGCATATATCGGATTTTTTATAACGGATTTCGCCTATTTCGGACAAAATCTCCAGTCCCGTTCCAATGCATTTCCATTAAATTTCCCTCGCATATATCGGATGGCCGCATCGTGGCGCTCCGATTCGCCGAATCGTGACAGGCCGCTATACGACGTCATTTGCAGCGTTTGCAGCGTTGCCTGCGCGTCCAGGTACATTGGAAACATAGTCAAGGAAGTGCCTTTTTATAACGGATAAAATCCCATTTACGCATATACCGGATATAAATCCGATATATGCGCAAAACGGACATTTTCCGGTATACGCATATAACGGATTTCGCTTATATCGGACAAAACCAGTGATCAGGAATTGCACAATACCAAAAAAAGGGATACAGTGGAACCCGTTTATGTTGACCAGCTCAGCAACTTCCAGTCCAACATGTTAAAGTTCCGGCATTTGTCGACGTTAAAATCTCAAACCCAAATGGGTCAGTTTATGTCGCCAAAAACATAACTTACACGACATTAAACAATGACACAATGACTTCCTGTTCAGTGCAAAATAAGCATCAAAACAAAAGGATGGATTCTATCACAGCAATTTACAAAATATACAGTAAACCTCGGATATATGTATCGGACTCGGATATATCGGAAATTCGCTCACAACGCACAGATAAAAAAGAACCGATTTTTCTGTAATGCATTTCCAATAAAAATTCATTGCATATATCGGATTTTTTATAACGGATTTCGCCTATTTCGGACAAAATCTCCAGTCCCGTTCCAATGCATTTCCATGAAATTTCCCTCGCATATATCGGATGGCCGCATCGTGGCGCTCCGATTCGCCGAATCGTGACAGGCCGCTATACGACGTCATTTGCAGCGTTTGCAGCGTTGCCTGCACGTCCAGGTACATTGGAAACATAGTCAAGGAAGTGCCTTTTTATAACGGATAAAATCCCATTTACGCATATACCGGATATAAATCCCATATATGCGTAAAACGGACATTTTCCGGTATACGCATATAACGGATTTCGCTTATATCGGACAAAACCAGTGATCAGGAATTGCACAATACCAAAAAAAGGGATACAGTGGAACCCGTTTATGTTGACCAGCTCAGCAACTTCCAGTCCAACATGTTAAAGTTCCGGCATTTGTCGACGTTAAAATCTCAAACCCAAATGGGTCAGTTTATGTCGCCAAAAAACATAACTTACACGACATTAAACAATGACACAATGACTTCCTGTTCAGTGCAAAATAAGCATCAAAACAAAAGGATGGATTCTATCACAGCAATTTACAAAATATACAGTAAACCTCGGATATATGTATCGGACTCGGATATATCGGAAATTCGCTCACAACGCACAGATAAAAAAGAACCAATTTTTCTGTAATGCATTTCCAATAAAAATTCATTGCATATATCGGATTTTTTATAACGGATTTCGCCTATTTCGGACAAAATCTCCAGTCCCGTTCCAATGCATTTCCATGAAATTTCCCTCGCATATATCGGATGGCCGCATCGTGGCGCTCCGATTCGCCGAATCGTGACAGGCCGCTATACGACGTCATTTGCAGCGTTTGCAGCGTTGCCTGCACGTCCAGGTACATTGGAAACATAGTCAAGGAAGTGCCTTTTTATAACGGATAAAATCCCATTTACGCATATACCGGATATAAATCCCATATATGCGTAAAACGGACATTTTCCGGTATACGCATATAACGGATTTCGCTTATATCGGACAAAACCAGTGATCAGGAATTGCACAATACCAAAAAAAGGGATACAGTGGAACCCGTTTATGTTGACCAGCTCAGCAACTTCCAGTCCAACATGTTAAAGTTCCGGCATTTGTCGACGTTAAAATCTCAAACCCAAATGGGTCAGTTTATGTCGCCAAAAAACATAACTTACACGACATTAAACAATGACACAATGACTTCCTGTTCAGTGCAAAATAAGCATCAAAACAAAAGGATGGATTCTATCACAGCAATTTACAAAATATACAGTAAACCTCGGATATATGTATCGGACTCGGATATATCGGAAATTCGCTCACAACGCACAGATAAAAAAGAACCAATTTTTCTGTAATGCATTTCCAATAAAAATTCATTGCATATATCGGATTTTTTATAACGGATTTCGCCTATTTCGGACAAAATCTCCAGTCCCGTTCCAATGCATTTCCATGAAATTTCCCTCGCATATATCGGATGGCCGCATCGTGGCGCTCCGATTCGCCGAATCGTGACAGGCCGCTCTACGACGTCATTTGCAGCGTTTGCAGCGTTGCCTGCGCGTCCAGGTACATTGGAAACATAGTCAAGGAAGTGCCTTTTTATAACGGATAAAATCCCATTTACGCATATACCGGATATAAATCCGATATATGCGTAAAACTGACATTTTCCGGTATACGCATATAACGGATTTCGCTTATATCGGACAAAACCAGTGGGAACAATTGAATCCGATATATCCGAGGTTTACTGTATTACTATTAGACATCCAGTGACTATTAAACTGAATTGGCTCCATTCTCCGGGTGGCAAGGCTCGCTGTGGGACGGGGTGTGAGTCCTTTAGTAAAAAAGGTTTGTGTGATACAGCTCCTTTAGTTAAAAAAATTAATATCTAGAAATTAAATCCCTTTTTAATTTCATGTGCAGCCCGACCCCTGGCATTGACATCCATTCATTACAATTGAATTTAAAAAAAAAGGTTAATTAAGGAGTGCATGGCCCCTATGGGACCACTGCAGGCTTGTCTATTTTTAATTACAGCAGCCCTGTCTGATGGCGAAACAAATGTCAACACTACAATTCATTTACTAGTAGAGCATGCGATACCTTCAACAATGACGCGTTCGAGGCCTCATAAATAAGTTACAGGTGCATTCAGTGCGTGTGATGGATGTGGAACGAGGAGCACACATGTTGATTCAAGGTGCTGCCAGCCTGACAAATGTGTTGCAAACGTTGCACAAACAAACGACTTTACGGCACTAATAGCTT
Source organism: Doryrhamphus excisus (assembly GCF_030265055.1). NCBI lineage: Eukaryota > Metazoa > Chordata > Actinopteri > Syngnathiformes > Syngnathidae > Doryrhamphus > Doryrhamphus excisus. The sequence goes on along the minus strand of NC_080483.1, from coordinate 2,885,665 downwards.
CAGCTCAACGGTTTAAGAGTTAAGAAGAGGATGAAGGAAGCCGCTTGCTTGCTTGCTTGCTTGCTTGCTTGCTGGCTAACGCTCCCAGGCCTCCCTTTAACGACAAGAAATCACGCACTCAACGCTTACGTGGGACAAAACGTCCTTTTTAGTGAGTCATAGTTTATAACCGTTGTGGTAGTTAAATTCTGTGGGGTATCGCCGTGCTTTTCTGCTGGCCTGTGTGCCCTTTACAAACACAATTTAACAGTGCAAAGCGAACGTGTTTGCGCCGGAGGGAGTTTATTTTAGTGCACGGCGCACACCGGTGCGAGGAGTCCTTTGGCGTGTATTGCTTGCACAGCGGTTACCGAAAGGCTGCACCCCAGAACATACGCCTTTGGCGTGTTCCAATAACACTTAAATGTGCTGTTTATGCGTTAAATCACGCGAGAATAGTCATGTTTATTGACATGTATGGCTTTGAAGGCTTGTTAATGAATGAGTTAACGGTTGTATGACGTATTCTGTCCACCTTGTTTATATTCTGTATAATAATAGGTATCGTGATCGTTCCAACGTCCCCCGTGGTATCGACGTAGAAAAACTGATATCCATTTTAAGCCGAAAGTAAACAAACGTCGCCCCACCCCGCCTAGCCTAGCCTAGCTTAGCCTACCCTAGCCTAACCCGACCGACAAAACAGGCGCCCACTAACCGGCCAATCAGTCTGTCATTTAGCATGCTAGCCTCCGAGCTACATTACAGCCGCAGCTACTTAGCAAGCTAGCTCCGGGACAACATTCTGGCAGGTTCGACAAAGGCACAAACAAGCCGGTGTGGTAAAGAGCAGGTCGCGCGGCGGTACACGGAGAGTAATTGACAAAGTCTGCGGGTTTGTCGGCGTCAACTTACATGGGCGCTGAGAGGATTGTGTTGGTGAGCGTTCATCTCTCCCCATGGAGGAACACTCCCACGATGACGTCATATAGCGTGCTCGGCGTCACAACATACAACATTGCGATGCATATACGCTCAACGCGACACCATTACACTTTTGTTTAGAGATATTTCATTTTCTAAGACGTTACATGGTGTGGCAGAAGAAAATAAGTTAACCATGTTAAGGAATCAAATTTCCTGTTGACCTCTTCCTTGTTCATAAGTAGCCTTTGATGCATGGTTTTAGAACAGGGGTCTCAAACACGCGGCCCAAATGTGGCCCGCGGGACACTGGTTTGAGGCCCCCTTGATATGAAAGTTTAATGTTAGTGCAGCCCGCGCAAGTTTGATATGGATGCTGTATGGCAGTGGTCCCCAAACTAAGGCCCAGGGGCCGGACACGGCCCACTTCCACATTTGACCCGGCCCCTTGAACAATAAAGCATGTACATTTTTCTGTCATAGAACTGGAAATGGTAACCTATTGGGGGCAACGTTACTACAAACACACTTTGCCCCAGTCATAGAACATAAACAAACAAACGACCCTGACCCTGGCCCCCCTTCAGAGGAGGGAAAAGTCATGTGGCCCTCACTGGAAAAAGTTTGGGGACCCCTGCTGTATGGTATCATGTACCCAGAAAAAAATATTACGTTTGATTAATGTTCATGTTAAGGGTTAAATAACTGTTAATAGTTATCCTCCCTATCCGTGTGGAAGTGGTAAGTTTTTGGCTATTTAAGTTGAAAGAAAATAACTTGACGGCTACCTTTAGCTCTGTAGTTTGCGAGTTAGCATGTGTCTCAAGACCCTGCAGTTGCGCAATATGTTGTAAATTTAAAAAGTATAAATGTGACTATAGTCGTGTTTTGTCACGTCTACAGGGCACATTTAATAAACACATTTATTAAAAACAGAAAAATGAATAACCTTTGCTTTGGTTCCGATTTTCTACAAGAAAGGCTCTGATAAAACATTCCACTGTTCTCAAATATATCGAAAACACGACTATAGTCACATTTATACTCTTTATTTACAACATATTGCGCAACTGCAGGGTCTTGAGACACATGCTAACTCGCAAACTAGAGAGCTAGCGACCTAAACGGTAGCCTCCAAGTTATTTCCTTTAAACTTAAAAAGCCAAAAACTTACCACTTCCACACGGATAGGGAGGATAACTATTAACAGTTATTTAACCTTTAACATGAACATTAATCAAACGTAATAATTTTTTCTGGGTACATGATACCATACAGCATCCTTATCAAACTTGCGCGGGCCGCACTAATATTAAACTTTCATATCAAGGCGGGGGCCTCAAACTAGTGTCCGCGTGTGTGAGACCCCCGATTTAGAGGGTTCTTTTTTTATTTGATTTCAAGTGGACAGAGATCAAAGATATAAAAAGTTAGTTTTTATTAACAGACTTTTTGTCCTCTCGGGACCTGAAAGAGGTTAATTGTAATTGTAAACGCGTTTTGTGTCAGCTTTGGTTTTTAGGAATGAATTGGATTTACTTTAAAAATTGCTTTGGTTAAGAGTACATGTTGATTAGCAGAACGTGTCAATGATGCTAACCAAGGTTGCAATGTACTAAGTTCACATTCAACTCGTAGGTTCATTCACTGCCATGCATATGTGTCCAATTCCAATTATTTATTTTGCTGAATGGGTTAAAAACCTAAATGCCTTATGCACGCCTCAATAACCGGGACACATTCAGACAATGACTGGAATCAAGAATCGCCTTTTATTTCCCAGGTTTTCCAAGAGTCCATCTTGTTAAGTATAATGCTCAAAAAAGAAAAAAAGCATCTGACTGTGACCTTCCCGGGATGCGTCACTCGTCACCAGCTTCTGCGCGACTTCTGATGAGAACGGGATTGCGTGAGCATGTCACTGGACTCGAGCTCTTAGTCTATGAGGGATGGTTGGCCGGAGGCGCTGCAAATTCATGCATCTTCTGGGGAGGGGGATAGTATAGCGGCATATAAGGCGGTGGATAGTAAAAGGGCTTGTTTTGTTGGCGAGAGAAATATTTCCCTGGGGGGTACAAAACAGGGATACGATAAGCACGGGGGTACACATGCGGCACAGTCAGCTCCGGGCGGGTCTTGTCAGGATCACCGACAGTTTGAATTTGGACATGTGGCTGTTGTGGAAGTGGTTTTTGGTTATGTTGAGTGGGGGCTTCTGTGGTTAGCATAGCCGCTGCTGTTGTAGTAGTAGTGGTTGTTGTTGTTAAAGGAGGCGCAGGAGAGGGTGCTAGCCAAGGTGCTATATGGAACTGTGGTACATAAGGGAAGCCGTAATGTGGTTGCAATAAGGCAGGGTGAGCTCCAGGGTTTTTGAGTGGAGCTAACGTTGCAAACCAGAAGTAGTGAGGCGACATCTCAGACATCGACGCAGGCACTCCTTGGTGCTGTGTGTTTATCCAGGAATGTGGAGCAGCATGTAACGCAGAGCGCGGCAACGCGTGCGAGAGCGCCACGGGACTCGACGCCAACCGGGGGTCATCACTGGAGGGCGTCGTTGCAGTTGTTTGCTTGTTCTCAGCTACGGAAGGGCACGAGGCCGACAGCTCAACATCAGTCAGAAGAAGCGATAGAGAATGCACATCATCCTGCAAAAGAAAGGCAACATCAACATGGGTTTACACTTTTACACTCCATTTACAAGAGTAGCCCGTTTACCTTAGTCGTTATGCACAAGCCTTTGTGATAGGGGGCAGTGAGGGACAGCCCTCCAGGGAACACTTCTATGGCCAAACCACAAGTGTTGCACATCGACGAAAGGAACCTCCATGTGTCAGACACTGCAGTAGTTCCATTTTAAAACAAGTCTTAAGTATGTATTTTCAGTACATATTCAATCTACATAACAGTACTATACAAGCTGTACATAGCGGTACCTTGGTTGATGTCCATAATCTATTCCAGAAGGTCTGGCTCTAACCAAAATTTTCCTTATAGAAAATAATGTAAATCCAAATAATTTGTTCCCGACACTGCTGAGTGTAATCTTAACCAATCATATGAACGCCTCGTGTTGCCTTTAAATGCGCAGGTCGCGCCGGACGGCTCAGCGCACTCAATGCGCATCATCACGTGGACCACCACGCGGGACACATGCCATCTATTCCTGTGTCATGAATAAGAGTACAAAATTAAGTGACAATTACATTAAACACAGCAGCAGGCTAACGCAGGCATCATTGCAGTCATTGCCAAATAGGAGAACCTTTGATGGTTAACATTAAATAGTAATACTAACTAGCTAGTGAGGTTTTCGTGATGTGTGTGCACTGTCGGCAAATTTACCGCTGCGCCGGACGCACTTTGCCTGCGTCGAAAATAAACCAAGTCGGAGCTGGCGAGCTATCAGCACGCTGTTTTGTCACAAAAAAATTCAACTGAACCATGCTGAAAATGTGGACATGATCCAAGATGGCAGCATTAACAAACCGGACAGTATTTTGGATGCTAAAGAATTGAAGTTGTTAACCACAAAAAAACTTGCTAACCAAGGCAAACGCTAATAATGGTGGTGTATCCTGCTACATATATGATAAACGGCTGTTGTGCCCGCAACCCACAATGCATTGCATGATTAAATACAAGTACTACAAGATTTCATCTTGTGGGCATGATCCAAGATGGCAGCATTAACAAACCGGACAGTATTTTGGATGCTAAAGATTTTAAGTTCTAACCACAAAAAAAACTTGCTAACCAAGGCAGAAGCTAATAATGGTGGCGTATCCTGCTACATTTATGATAAACAACGGCTGTTGTGCCTGCAACCCACAATGCATTGCATGATCAAATACGAGTACTACAAGATTTCGTCTTGTGGGCATGATCCAAAATGGCAGCATTAACAAACCAGACAGTATTTTGGATGCTAAAGAATTTAAGTTGCTAACCACGAAAAAAAACTTGCTAACCAAGGCAGACGCTAATAATGGTGGTGTATCCTGCTACATTTATGATAAACAACGGCTGTTGTGCCCGCAGCCCACAATGCATTGCATGATCAAATACAAGTACTACAAGATTTCGTCTTGTGGGCATGATCCAAAATGGCAGCATTAACAAACCGGACAGTATTTTGGATGCTAAAGAATTTAAGTTGCTAACCACAAAAAAAAAAACGTGCTAACCAAGGCAGACGCTAACTGAGGTACCACTGTATCCCCCAAGTTTTATTTTAGTATTGTCCCCTAAGACGACATTGACAATACTGTACATCCTGTTAGTACCTTTGACTTTCACGTCATTTTCTGTTACGCCACTGAGCTTGACCACCATTCCGGCAGGGAAACAGGAAACTGAGGGTAGCCTTGACGTGGCAGGGCAGGACATGGTCATTGGGGCCCCCCACAGACGAAGTGGCAGAACATAGTCACCACCCTGCAGTATATAAAAAGTCAAAATTATTCAGTGCAAGTTTGTAGAGGGTAGGAGGTTCCTATGATTATATACGGTGAATTTAGCACTCATGGAAAAATGGTCTATGCCAGGGGGGGTGGGAGGACCAATCTACTGGTCCAGTATAATGCCAAAAATTCAGTTTCCTTTTGTAAATCATTTGGTTTGCATTTTGTGAGGTCACTTCCTGTGTGCACAAAGTAGCCATTTTGCCACTTTTCCTGTCCACAGATCTCAACCACAACTCATCTTCAACGCCGTTGATTACCAACGGTCGTCATGCCAGGAACAAAAGGGCCTCTGCTCCAGTCTCTGGCACCACACCTACAGAGGAGGAGGATGTGGACACAAGCCAAGAACCAGGTACACTACGAGATAATTGTGGTGTTGAATGCAAAAATGAATACAAAAATTAAGTGACAATTATATTAAACACAGCAGCAGGCTAACGCAGGCATCAAGGAATGCGAAATAAAACGACGGCAAAACACATACAGCATGAAGATGTGAAATCCCTCAGGAAACATCAAGGATTTGAAGCATGAAAACGCATCACTTTGGAAGGAAAAGTGGATGCTTTAAAGTGGCAAAATTATGACAAAGATGTCATAAATCAAGATATTGCTAAAACATGGATGGGAAGGGGGGTATACTGTCAAAGTTGCTCAGTAAAACCAGGCTTTTGTGCTCAACAGTATTGCGATAGTGCTTAACTTGGGGGTCTCAAACTCAATTTACCTGGGGGCCACTGGAGCTAGGGTCTGGATGAGGCTGGGCCGCATCAGGTTTTCCAAAAAAAACGCATTTATTAAAATCAGAAAATGAATAAACTTTGCTTTGGTTCCGATTTTCTACAAGAAAAGCTCTGATAAAACATACCACTGTTCTCAAATATCTTATTTTGTGTAGAAAAATAAAAAGTAAGATGAAAAATAAATACAGACCTTAGCTTAAAATCGGCTATGAAAGAGCCGCTGTTATGCTATATGCTCAATTTTTTTTTTTTTTTTTTTTTTTTTTTTTTGTCCCGTCCAGCCAATGGGGCAGATAGTATTGTTGATCTAAATGCCCTTACATGCTAGACAGATTTGCTCTGTGTCAGGAAAGGTGTTGGCTACAACTTCCCTGTACCATGAAATTTTATTTGCCGTTATTTGATGTCTTTGTTATGCCATTTGGGACGACCGGACCGGAGCAAGAAGAAGAACAGAAAAGAAGAAGAGAGAAGAGAAAGGTGGGGTCGGGGGGGGGGGGGGGGGGGGGGGGCAGTAGAGGGAGAGACAAAAACAGCAGCAACAAGAATTCCCAAAACAACAACAGTGACAAACAGAACAGTTAAATGTCAATGATGGCTAAGGGTCACAATGGAGATGATATCAGTGAAATGAAACAGTCCAACTTACCAGTAGCAATAGTAACAATGGGGACATGACCCATGATAGTAAACACAATTGCAACCATACAGTTACAGTAATTAAAATCTCATTGCTTGACATCATTATTACTGTAATAATAGCATACCAATACTATATAAACATCAGGGATAAGAGAGTAGATTGTATAGAGAAGCACCCATGTGCTGTGAGTGCCCATATGGAGGTGTGTTGTGTATGTGAATGCGAGTGTGTGAATGTGTAATTGTCACTGAGAATGACAAAAGGAGAGAGACTGCCTTCTACCACCCAGCAAACCCCGCCCCGCGCAGCCAGGTCAAGCCCCCACCGCCAGAGATCCTCCGGCCCCGTGGGTGTGGGCAAAGCCAGGGCCGACTCCCCAAGACCCGCCCCCGAAGCAACCCCCCGAAGAGACCAGCAAGAGGCCATGGAGGAGCAATCCCAACCGGCAACAGGGCGCCAGCAGGCCGGAGGAGAGCCGCACCCCCGAGACCAGCGGGAGACCATACCCTACTAGGGCAGAAGGGCATCGAAGGCCACACACCCGTGGGCACAGGGGCGCCCCCGCCGGCCGGAAGGGAGCCCGTCCACGGCCGGAGGCACCGCCTCCCGCCCCCCACACACCCCCAGGAAGCAGAACCCGGCCCGCCCCAGGTAACCCCAGGCCCGACCACCGACATAGGACCGCCCCGGCTAGGACAGAAGAGGCCCGGGCACACTGCCCCATGGAGGACCGGGCGGTTGAGATGGAACACCCTACGCCAGACCCCCGCAGAGCCCCCCCCCCCCGTATATCTACATGGCCATATACCCACATACACATCCACACATATACATATATATATACATATATATATAATTATAATAAAACTAATCATTAATTATCTAAGTATTTAAAACAATAAATACATAAAATAAACTCAGACACATGCACACCCCATCCACTCAATACACACACATGCTGTGGACGTCCCCGGGTGGGGCGTCCGGGGCATCACAGGGTGGGGGACCCAGGGGTCCCAGACCCACAACCAGGCCCCGAGCCCAGGGAGGTACGGACCGCCAAGGCATAGCACCCCCAGACTCCCCTCGACCACGGCATCAGGGCTACTGCAATGTGGCAGACAAAGGAGCGGGCGAGGGGAGGAGGCCCGCACATGAGCAAGCGGAGGGGGCGAGCAGGCGAGTGGTGAGGCGCTCCACTGCGCCGGCCGACATCCACCGGGCAGCTCACCCCCGTGAGGGAGAGCCATAGCTCCAAGTCACGGGGAGGCCACGCACCAGAGCCGAGGAGTTAAGACCAGCGCAAGGCCCCCGAAGGACCCCACCATCCACCGGGAGGGCCAGCCCCCCCCCGCCCCCAGAACCAGCAGCGCTCCGCCCACGTACCGGAGAACCATCCCCGACGAGCCCTAAGGCAAGACTGGGGATGGGCAAAGACAGGGACAGCGATGCGGCAGAGCATAGGACCAGTGGGAGCAGACACCCAAACGCCCGAAAGAGCACCGCCCCCCCAGCAGGCCCCACCCCGAGGAGCATGCTCCCCATCCCCACACGCCACCCCGGCCCCCGTACCCACGAGCAGGATCAGGTCCCCCCCCCAACACACAGCCCGGTCCCCGCAGCAGCCACCACAGCGCAACAACCCCAAGCCACCACCGTAGACTTCAGGCCACCAGCAGCGCGGACCCCACTGCCTGGAGGCCGGTGAACGCCCCCCCAAGGGCACGTTGGCGCCCGCGACCCAAGACAGATCCAGGGAGGTAGCGCCAACCATGACACCAGGGCAAGCCCCGGCGTCAGCTGGTTCCGGCGGGACCCCCAGGAAGGCCAGGCAGACCAGACCAAAATATCCTGCAGCCCAGGGCACCCCGAGCGAGCCGCCAAGCCCCAGCAGCCAGCGGGCCAATCGCGGGGGTAGGTAGTAGGCTCTCCGGTCCAGCCTGCTACACCTGTGTGTGTGAAGATGGTATTGTGTAGATAGTGCAATTAAAAATAGGCCTGTCCCATAGGGCTGACCTATGTGTGTGGTGTATGTGTATGTGTGTGTGTGTGTGTGGAAGGAAGCTGAGCAATGGTGGGTCCCCTGCCTGCCCAGACCCCCCCCCAGAACTGAGTGTCTAAGGTGCGGTTAAAATTGAAGGGTGACCAGCCAGAGGAATGCCGAGGACAAAAGGGCATCCGCAAGGAAACCCTTCGCCCCCGGCAAAACCAGTTGCAGGCCACTCCCCAAAGTCCTACATGTATGTGAGGTGGTGCAGTGCAGCAGGGAGGATCGGGGCCCCACACACGCCCACCCCGCACTACCGGCCAACCGAGCCGGGCAAGCCAGCCGCCCGGAGCAAGCCCTGGGCCACAGGACCAACCACGGTCCCCACCCAGCCCATCGTGGCGGCCAGTCCGGCCTGCCAGCTCCCCCCCGGAGGGCCCCACCAGAGATTGAGCCAGCTATGCCACCCCCGGACCACCAGGAGCCGCGGACAAACCACACGCCCCGAGGCTGCTCCTACAACCACCAGAACAGCAGGAACCGCGCCCCGGCAGCACATCCGTCACCATGGCAGCCCAGGGAGTGACACCACAGAGACCGCAGGAGAACCGGGACCCGCATGGGGAAGAGCCCAACCCCACCCCCCGGGCTCGTGAGCCAAGAGTGCCAGGGCGGGACAGAGAAACACACACCAGGCAGCAGAGCCCACCAGGCAGACGATACCCCAACAGCCGCAAAAAGTGAATGCCCCCCCCAGTCCCACCCTCCACCACAGCGCCGACCCGTCTCCACCACATCTCCCATCCACCCACGGACCCGCCAAGTAGGACACCCCGGAGGCGGGAAGACCGCCACCAGACCGGAGACAGAAGGGGCCAACCAGACACCGGCAAATAGCAGGGGCCGCCCGTGAGCCACCGGCCAGCCCCACCCCCCAACCCTTGGTCGAGGCCCCCCCACGACCCAGAGCCCACCACCCCGCCCCCCAAGCAAGCCCCCCGCTAATCCCGGCCCACGCCGCGCAGAGCACCACCCCCACCGCTATCCGCCCCGCTACCCACGCACCCACAGCCAGCCCCCCACCCGCCCGCCCCACATCCACCACATCCCAGCCATCCCTCCACCGAAGGGAGGGAAGCAGGTAATGCCCCACCCCAGCACCGCACCTCCCCACCCAGAGCCCAAGCTGCACAAACGAGACCCCCCCTCCCGTATGAGCTTACCAGGCGCCCCACCCGGGGCCATACACCTACCATACACAAAAATTAAAATTGAGAATAAAAATAATAAAAATAAAAAATAAATAAATAAATAAATAAATAAAAATAAAGTAAAGTAATTCATAATAATAATAATAATAATAGTAACCATAATAATAATAGTAGTAATAATAATAATAATAATAACAATAATAATAATAATAACAATAATAGTAATAACAATAATAGTAATAATAATAATATTTATTGATAGTTATGTATGTATAATAATGATACTACTATTGATACTTAATATATAATAATTTATATAAAATATATTTTCTAATAATTTAGATCTTTTAACTATTTTAGATATGATAATAATAAATATATACATGCATACCTACACACACACATATATAGCCATGTACATACCTAAGAGGGAAGGCTCTGCAAGGGCAGCGGGGTATAACCACCCGTGCCCACACCAAGGGCAGGACCAAAGCCTCCCATGCCCACACCCCACGGTCCCACACAGTAGCCAGGCCAGAGCACCCAGGGCAAACCCGGCCCACCCCCAGGGGCGAGGGAGGCCGCGGAGGAACCAGCGCCACCGGACGCACACAGGCCCCCCCCAGCAGCAGCAGGCGCCCACCACCCACAGGATGCGGCTCCCCGTCTACCCACCACCCCGAGGGACGGCCTGCACCACCCCCGGGACGACCACCACCACCCCACCCACGCCCCATCCCCAGATCCGGACAGCCCCCCACCAACCCCCACCTGAACCTCCAGGGGGTCAGCCCAGCAGGAAGGGACAGAGATACACGGTACCCACCCGCTCACCCCCCAGACGCCAGGGCAACCCGGCGACCAAGACCATGCCCCAAGCCAGAGGAACGAGACCGCCAGGGGCAGAGACAGGCACACTCAGCCCTTCGAGAATTACCAAAAGAGATTAATTTAAGAGATTAATTATTGGAGCCCATATAGATTGAAATTCTGACAGTTGTTCTTTGGATTCAGCAGACATTCTCTCAATTGCTATATGATCTAACAGAAGATTTTTGTAAAAGGCTATGTTCAGTTTTTTTTTGGATTTCCAATTGATAAGAATGGTTTTCTTGGCAATGCTTAACGCTGTGATGAGGAGTTGTGTGTGATTTGTTTCTACGTTGACTGTAGAAAGATCACCCAACAAGCATAATACAGGTGAGGAAGGAATAGAGGTCCCAAGTGCCAAAGAAAGGTATATGCTCACTTTTAGTACAGTACTCAGCCTGTTGGTCTTTTTCTATGACAATATTTGCAGGAAGAATAAGCACTTTAAGGGATCTGGAACTGCAATAAAACACTAATGGAAAAAACTGTCAACACTGCTATCTAGTGGTCACTAGCAGGTACAGCATGTCTCATGACGACATTGATGAAACTCCTCAGTCAACAGAGTCACAGATGAGTGTAATTATTTCACTATGGCCATGAATAAACTGATATAGGCAACATATAGACCACTAGCTGTCACACCTGAGGCGGTTTAAACAAAAATAGCTTTCACGCACCCAGCCTCACTTTCAATACAACACACATTCTATAGAAATTGGTAAAATATCAAAACCAGGGGTCTCAAACACGCAGCCCGCGGGCCAAATGTGGTCCGCAGGATACTAGTTTGAGGCCCCCACCTTGATATGAAAGTTTAATGTTAGTGCGGCCCGCGCAAGTTTGATATGGATGCTGTATGGTATCATGTACCCAGAAAAAATTATTACGTTTGATTCATGTTCATGTTAAAGGTTAAATAACTGTTAATAGTTATCCTCCCTATGCGTGTGGAAGTGGTAAGTTTTTGGCTTTTTAAGTTTAAAGGAAATAACTTGAAGGCTACCGTTTAGGTCACTAGCTCTCTAGTTTGCGAGTTAGCATGTGTCACAAGACCCTGCAGTGGTGCAATATGTTGTAAATCAGGGGTCTCAAACACACGGCCCGCAGGATACTAGTTTGAGGCCTCCGCCTTGATATGAAAGTTTAATGTTAGTGCGGCCCGCGCAAGTTTGATATGGATGCTGTATGGTATCATGTACCCAGAAAAAAAATATTATGTTTGATTAATGTTTATGTTAAAGGTTAAATAACTGTTAATAGTTATCCTCCCTATGCGTGTGGAAGTGGTAAGTTTTTGGCTTTTTAAGTTTAAAGGAAATAACTTGAATGCTACCGTTTAGGTCGCTAGCAGTCTAGTTTGCGAGTTAGCATGTGTCTCAAGACCCTGCAGTTGCGCAATATGTTGTAAATAAAAAGAGTATAAATGTGACTATAGTCGTGTTTTGTCATGTCTACAGGGCTCTAATAATGCTTTGTTCATTTTAATCTGAAAAAAATCATTTGTCTACCCACCAACTATATGTGGTTTCTCATGTTTTTATTATTTGCCGTTTTATTATTATTATTATATTTATTTATTACTGATTGATTTTCTTTATTCTTAATTTGTTTATTTATTTTTCATCTTATTTTGTGTAGAAAAATAAAAAGTAAGATATTTGAGAACAGTGGAATGTTTTATCAGAGCTTTTATTGTAGAAAATTGGAACCAAAGCGAAGTTTTTTTTATTTTTTTGTTTTTAATAAATGTGTTTGGTTTTTTTTGGGAAAACCTGATGCGGCCCAGTCTCACCCAGACCCGAGCTCCAGTGACCCCCAGGTAAATTGAGTTTGAGACCCCTTGTTCATAGTCATTCTTTTAACAAATAGACATACCATACGTGTTCTAAAGCTGTTATCCCAAGACAGGAAAATGCTTACTTGTCGCGTGACGTAACATCCCTGGTAAGGAGCATCCAAGAGCACATCTCTCCGGGACCTCCTCAAGGAGAATCCACATTCGGATGGCATTTTAGAGACTGGAATGAGAGTTCCCTCACCTGTTCCCCGAATAAAGGTATTATAAGTCTGATTCAGCGCTGCATTGCACACATCTTATACATCAACGTACCACTATCCACAAGAAAATGAGGCACTCTGGCCCGCGTGACCCTCAGCGTCATGGCGTTGTCGCTACATTGCACCGAGGGATTCATGCGTTTCAGTTTGGCGTCCAGTAATCCGTCAAACACTGCAAACAAGCACAGGCATATTAATGATAATTGACAATTACTAGATTCAATCAACATGACAGGATATCCAAGACAACTCACCAGTAGTGGGCTTCAATTCAGTCGTTTTATCCCAACTGAATTCAAGCGAGCCGTGCCATGCTGGTCCCATCTGAGATAAAACATTACTTAAGTGAAGTCGTCCTTTATGGCCCACATGAGAAGATTCGGTTTCAATAGTTCCTCCATGACACATTAGAATCAGAAGGAGACACAACACAGGTGCTTGCCGATACATCACGCCTGGTATGAGTCTTCTTGTTTTGTTGTTAGCACTGGGCCGAGGCTCCTCAAGGCTGCAGCTTACATATACTTGGAGCGGCCATTGCTGTCTAATTGGCTGGCCAATCACACACCTGGTGGAGGTGTCGCTCACTCACTGGCGCCAGACAGGCTTTTTTTTTCCTTCATGCAACTCCATCTATCTACAGCCATTTGTGCACAGGAAGTCACTAAAACAAATAAACAAAATTAAAAAAATATATATATATATATATATATATATATATATATATATATATATATATATATATATATATATATATATATATATATATATATATATATATATATATATATATATATATATAATTTTTAAATACATTTAAAGACTATTTGTTAAGGTATTTTTTTAGCAGTTTCATTCATAATTTTATGGCTTTAATCTTCACCCATGTGTGCACAGGAAGTCACTACAACAAATCAAATAGACAAAATAAAACCATATAAATAAATTTTATAGACGCTTATGAAGTCATGACTTTATATAATACATTTTATTGACAGCATCACATTCAGTTGACCTTCTGTTTTTTTAAATAATATATATATATATATATATATATAAGATTTTTAAATACATTTAAAGACTATTTCTTAAGGTATTTTTAGCAGTTTCATTCATAATTTTATGGCTTTAATCTTCACCCATTTGGTTGCACTTTCAAGATTTTAAACATTTTGAAATTTTCTTGCCGCCAAACCCAATTTTTTTTCCGCCGCTACGGGCCACCACGAGCCAGTTTGAGCCACTGCACGCCACTAGGCACCTTATTAGTGACACTAGGCGCCACAGCAAATTGCATTGGCGCAAACTGGCACCAACTGGCGTGGACTCTGAGCATAAGATCTCTAATAATAATACATTTTATTAATAGAGCAATTTTACATGGTGGGCGGCACGGCGGACGAGTGGTTAGCGCGCAGACCTCACAGCTAGGAGACCAGGGTTCAATTCCACCCTCGGCCATCTCTGTGTGCAGTTTGCATGTTCTCCCCGTGCATGCGTGGGTTTTCTCCGGGTACTCCGGTTTCCTCCCACATTCCAAAAAAACATGCTAGGGTAATTAGCGACTCCAAATTGTCCATAGGTATGAATGTGAGTGTGAATGGTTGTTTGTCTATATGTGCCCTGTGATTGGCTGGCCACCAGTCCAGGGTGTACCTCGCTTCTCACCTGAAGACAGCTGGGATAGGCTCCAGCACCCTCGTGACCCTCGTGAGGAAAAAGTGGTAGAAAATGAATGAAGGGTCGTGGGGGTGCTGGAGCCTATCCCAACTGTCTTTGGGCGAGAGGCGGGGTACACCCTGGACTGGTGGCCAGCCAATCACAGGGCACATATAGACAAACAACCATTCACACTCACATTCATACCTATGGACAATTTGGAGTCGCCAATTAACCTAGCATATTTTTGGAATGTGGGAGGAAACCGGAGTACCCGGAGAAAACCCACGCATGCACAGGGAGAACACGCAAACTCCACACAGAGATGGCTGAGGGTGGAATTGAACCCTGGTCTCCTCGCTGTGAGGTCTGCGCGCTAACCACTAGACCGCCGTGCCGCCCTTATTTTAACATAGTAATCAAATTAAGATGAGAGACCTCTTATAATGCATTTTATTGAAAGCACCATATTCAGTAAAAAAAACAACAACAACAAACTTACTGCATTAATTCATATTTGCATCCATTCCATTCCATTGTTTTTCCACCAGTCATTCTGTGCAAGGAAGTGTTATTTTTAACTATACGCTAGCTACTTCAAATACAAATAATTCAACAATACTAATAAGTGTAACTATTTATTATTCATTCATTTTCTACCGTTTATTCTAACGAGGGTTGCGGGGGTGCTGGAGCCTATCACAGCTGTCTTGGGGCGAGAGGCGGGGTACACCCTGGACTGGTGGCCATCCAATCACAGGGCACATATAGACAAACAACCATTCACACTCACATTCATATCTATGGACAATTTGGAGTCGCTAATTAACCTAGCATGTTTTTGGAATGTGTTAGTGTTCTTACAAAGAACACTAAACTCATCACACACCAACTTAACACTCAAAAGGTGTAATTATGAAACCAGCTCAACCGAATCATTCATTCATTCATTTTCTACCGCTTATCCTCACGAGGGTCGCGGGGGTGCTGGAGCCTATCCCAGCTGTCTTTGGGCAAGAGGCGGGGTACACCCTGGACTGGTGGCCAGCCAATCACAGGGCACATATAGACAAACAACCATTCACACTCACATTCATACCTATGGACAATTTGGAGTCGCTAATTAACCTAGCATGTTTTTGGAATGTGGGAGGAAACCGGAGTACCCGGAGAAAACCGAGGGTGGAATTGAACTCGGGTGTCCTCGCTGTGAGGCCTGCACACTAACCACTTGTACATTTTTAAAAGTCGGTGACGTCCTCATCGGACCAATCATTCCGATGTGACGGCGTTGATAAACTTGAGCTTAGCTCCTCTTCCTGTTCCCGTTCCCGTTTTGGAGACTGCCCATTGCAACTGGGATCGGTGAGCGACTGTGATGGTTCCCTGGCTTGGAAGTGGTCCAGAGATGCAGGGATGGATTCGGTGTCCATCATCCAGCTGTAGCCAACATAAGCCGGGGGGAATGCCGCCGTGCCGTTCTCTCCGTTACAGTGCGTCCAAGAGGGAGGAGGTGGCGTGAACAGACTCCCGGCCAGGAGCTGTCCGTGATGAAGAGCACAGTCGATGCTGCGCCTCAAGTCGACGGGAGACGGCGGCCTCGTATCGAACTCGATGAGCGACAGAATGCATTCACGATCACCTACTTTTTGCCACAGGAGAGCGGCCTGAGTGTCGCAGTCGGATCGGATTCCGGAAGCATCGTGCTTGTATTCTGATACGATGACAGACGGCGGGTCACCGTATGGACACATCACGTTGGCGGTGAAACTCGCTCGAGAGAAGTTATGCTCTGCGAAGTTATTCGGCATCAGCTCTTTCCATTTCTTCTCACGCCGCTTCATCTGCCCTCGATGGACACATGCTAAGACCCTGTCCCACAAGCTCAGTATCTTGGACTCCTTGCGTCTAACACGCCTCCTGTTTGGCATCCAGAAGATCCAGGAACCCAAAACAAGCAATGAGAACCCCCATGCTAACTCGAGGATCCTGGCCCAGAACTGACCGAGCCACCAGCCCCAACCGAAGCGCCTCCAGTTCCCCATGAGCCCGTAGAGCCAAAGGAGATTAAACATCTGAAGACTGCAGCAGACAATCCCCATGCAGGCGCACACGGCCGTGACTCTCTTTGCGCACATCTCGATCCTCTGCGAAGGAACCCCATGAGGAAGTGATGACCTGAGGAACATATTCACACGGGAAAGGGACTTGGTGAGGATTTCCATGCAGAACGGGAGCCCCCAGCAAAGGGACAGAGTCTGCAGCAAAAGAGGGAGGAGTGGTAGTAAATCCGTGAAAAGCAAGTCCGCCGCTAAAAGAAGCGCGGAGTGTGAGACAAGGAACCCTGCAACCACCTGAGGCTGCTGAAGCGTAACTGGGAAAAGGCACAGTTTGAACCTCCTGGGCGTGACAAGCGTGAGAGTGACCTGAACCCACAAAAGCATCTGCATGGGGACATTCTGCAGCGCGGCAAGGACAGCGTGAGACACGATCTCACGGGTGCCGTAAGGATCCAGCAATAAGTGGACGGCCCGCAGAGCACCACTCATAATCAAGATGCTGTTAGCCAGCATCAGAGCACCGCAGTGGGGGTAAGGGAGAGTGGAGGCACCGGCCAGTCCAAAAACGGCCAGGAACGCCATCAGAATGAAGAGTCCGGCCGAGCCGAAGACGTGGATTTCCCAGGCGAACGCCAGCGTGCGTCTCATGTCGTCCCACAGCAGGTTGGTGCCGTTGTAGTTGGTGAGAAGGACGCAAGGTCTTTGAACGCATCGTGCAGATCGTGACACGTTGTCTTTTGTCGCTGAAGTAAACACACGAGTTTGAACAGGGTGGTCCCGACCTAAAAGGAGAGATACATTTTCTTAGATTTTTATCTCGTATTTTCTCATTTCTAATGTCTGTTAATTAACCTTCCTCTTGTGTTAGGGTCGGCACCGACCCGTTTTACATTTTAATGCATAAAAAGAATCACATAACATTTGTTTATTGCATCAAGGCTTTTTGACTTTGTCAGGAAACTCTATTTCAACAAAATAAAACCAAAAAAAAATTTTTTTACTACATTTTAAAATGGTCTGGTTGAAATTATGACCACTGTATTGTTAGAGTCGGTTTTGACACGGTGATAATAATATGACTATAAAGCAGGGGTCTCAAACATGCGGCCCGTGGGCCAAATGTGGCCCGCAGGACACTAGTTTGAGGCCCCCGCCTTGATATGAAAGTTTAATGTTAGTGCGGCCCACGCAAGTTTGATATGGATGCTGTATGGTATCATGTACCCAGAAAAAAATTATTACGTTTGATTCATGTTCATGTTAAAGGTTAAATAACTGTTAATAGTTATCCTCCCTATCCGTGTGGAAGTGGTAAATTTTTGGCTATTTAAGTTGAAAGGAAATAACTTGGAGGCTACCGTTTAGGTCGCTAGCTCCCTAGTTTGCGAGTTAGCATGTGTCTCAAGACCCTGCAGTTGCGCAGTATGTTGTAAATCAGGGGTCTCAAACATGCGGCCCGTGGGCCAAATGTGGCCCGCAGGACACTAGTTTGAGGCCCCCGCCTTGATATGAAAGTTTAATGTTAGTGCGGCCCGCGCAAGTTTGATATGGATGCTGTATGGTATCATGTACCCAGAAAAAATTATTACGTTTGATTCATGTTCATGTTAAAGGTTAAATAACTGTTAATAGTTATCCTCCCTATCCGTGTGGAAGTGGTAAGTTTTTGGCTTTTTAAGTTTAAAGGAAATAACTTGAAGGCTACCGTTAAGGTCGCTAGCTCTCTAGTTTGCGAGTTAGCATGTGTCTCAAGACCCTGCAGTTGCGCAATATGTTGTAAATCAGTGGTCTCAAACATGCGGCCGCAGGACACTAGTTTGAGGCCCCCGCCTTGTTTGATATGGATGGTCTCAAACACGCAGCCCGCGGCCCAAATGTGGCCCGCAGGACACTAGTTTGAGGCCCCCGCCTTGATATGAAAGTTTAATGTTCGTGCGGCCCGCGCAAGTTTGATATGGATGCTGTATGGTATCATGTACCCAGAAAAAATTATTACGTTTGATTCATGTTCATGTTAAAGGTTAAATAACTGTTAATAGTTATCCTCCCTATCCGTGTGGAAGTGGTAAGTTTTTGGCTATTTAAGTTTAAAGGAAATAACTTGAAGGCTACCGTTTAGATCGCTAGCTCTCTAGTTTGCGAGTTAGCATGTGTCTCAAGACCCTGCAGTTGCGCAATATGTTGTAAATAAAAAGAGTATAAATGTGACTATAGTCGTGTTTTGTCATGTCTACAGGGCTCTAATAATGCTTTGTTCATTTTAATCTGAAAAAAATCATTTGTCTACCCACCAACTATATGTGGTTTCTTAAGTTTTTATTATTTGCCGTTTTATTATTATTATTATTATATTTATTTATTTATTACTGATTGATTGATTTTCTTTATTCTTGATTTGTTTATTTATTTTTCATCTTATTTTGTGTAGAAAAATAAAAATTAAGATATTTGAGAACAGTGGAATGTTTTATCAAAGCTTTTGTTGTAGAAAATCGGAACCAAAGAACTGAAAAAGTTTGTATATATATATATTTATTTATTTTTTTATGTTTTTAATAAATGCGTTGTTTTTTTGTTTGTTTTTTTTTTAAACCTGATGCGGCCCAGCCTTGCCCAGATCCTAGCTCCAGTGGCCCCCCAGGTAAATTGAGTTTGAGACCCCTGCGTTACAGTATTAGCCAAAAGGTTGGACACGGATTAGAATTCAATGACAACGTTCAACCAAATGTGCTACTGAATTATAAATAACATATTCTTTTCATAAGGATGGCCATAATTATTGATGAACTATTAAAACTGTGTGTGATCAATATTTATGTATCACTTACCAGTTATGGCACCGCTACCAGCACTTGTAGTTTTGAGGCGCCCGTCCCGGGGCTGAAGTATTGTAACTGAAGTATTAGCGCCTGCAGCTCCAGAGGCCCCAGGCCCCATGAAGCGAGGTAGCGTAACAGCGGTGGATCCAATTGGGGTCAATCCTAACCCTGCTTGGTTTCCAGTTTGCTCCTCTTGAGCGGGATGTCCCGTTCCAGTCTGATCCGGTCTGCTGTGTCCCTCATGGAGGATGGCTTCACTGTGTGGGTTTTGCTTGCTTCCAAGTGAAAAGTAGTGTCCGTGTGAATCTGAAAAGCTTCCAAGTGAGGTCAGACACAAAATCAGAGTAATGAGGAGCAGCGAGGAACACCCCATCTTTGTCCGGTGAGATCCAAATTCTGTAGAATAAAGCGGAATCACTAACACGAGTCGCCTCCTGCTGCCCTCTGATGACGTTCATCACTGTGGACCATCACGCCTTCAAGCTGGCGTCTTTATTCTTATTACTGCACCGGCTGCTGACTTGGCAGCCTCCCATCATCACGTCGCCTGCAATCTACACAAACCCACAAACCCGGATTACAGGTGACGTGAACCCATGGACTCATTCTCAAAGATCTTGCATCGGGAAAAATAAAATAAGTAAAAAAAGAAAAGAAAAAACAATCAGGTTTCAATTGTTGCCGTTGTAATTGTCACCTGCCGCTGTCTACAGCAGTTATGTTCAGGTAAATCCCTCTCAAAAGGATTACATTAATGTTCTTACGGAAGCACAAAGTCACATGAAGCACGACCAACTCCACACGAGCATGGACGCTTTATAATGACACTTTTTTTTTAAGTTGCCTTTTTAAAGTATGTATCAGCGGGTGTAATGTAGGATGTATGCTAAATACAACACTATAATACAGAGGAAATAATATGCAGTTAGAACATGGGTCTCAAACTCAATTTACTTGGGGGCTACTGGAGCTAGGGTCTGGGTGAGACTGGGCTGCATCAGGTTTTCAAAACAAAAACAAAAAAAAACGCATTTATTAAAAACAAAAAAATGTAAAAAATTTCGCTTTGGTTCCAATTTTCTACAATAAAAGCTCTGATAAAACATTCCACTGTTCTCAAATATCTTACTTTTTATTTTTCTACACAAAATAAGATGAAAATAAATAAACAAATCAAGAATAAAGAAAATCAATCAGTAATAAATAAATAAATATAATAATAATAATAATAATAAAACGGCAAATAATAAAAACTTAAGAAACCACATATAGTTGGTGGGTAGACAAATGATTTTTTTCAGATTAAAATGAACAAAGCATTATTAGAGCCCTGTAGACATGACAAAACACGACTATAGTCACATTTATACTCTTTTTATTTACAACATATTGCGCAACTGCAGGGTCTTGAGACACATGCTAACTCGCAAACTAGACAGCTAGCGACCTAAACGGTAGCCTTCAAGTTATTTCCTTTCAACTTAAATAGCCAAAAACTTACCACTTCCACACGGATAGGGAGGATAACTATTAACAGTTATTTAACCTTTAACATGAACACGAATCAAACGTAATATTTTTTTCTGGGTACATGATACCATACAGCATCCATATCAAACTTGCGCGGGCCGCATTAATGTGGTCCTGCGGGCCACATTTGGCGTGTTTGAGACCCCTGAGTTAGAATAATTAGGGCTGGCTGCACGGCGGATGAGTGGTTAGCGCACAGACCTCACAGCTAAGAGACTGGGGTTCAATCCCACCCTCGGCCATCTCAGTGTGGAGTTTGCATGTTCTCCCCTGTGCATGTGTGGGTTTTCTCCGGGTACTCCGGTTTCCTCTCACATTCCAAAAACATGCTAGGTTAATTAGCGACTACAAATTGTCCAGAGAATAAGCGGTAGAAAATGAATGAATGAATGATTCGGTTGAGCTGGTTTCATAATTATACATTTTGAGTGTTAAGTTGGTGTGTGATGAGTTTAGTGTTCTTCGTAAGAACACTAACACATTCCAAAAATATGCTAGGTTAATTGTTGACTCCAAATTGTCCATAGGTATGAATGTGAGTGTGAATGGTTGTTTGTCTATATGTGCCCTGTGATTGGCTGGTCACCAGTCCAAGGTGTACCTCGCCTCTCGCCCAAAGACAGCTGGGATAGGCTCCAGCACCCCCGTGACCCTCGTGAGGATAAGCGGTAGAAAATCAATGAATGAATGAATTAGGGCAGGCTACACGGCGGACGAGTGGTTAGCGCACAGACCTCACAGCTAAGAGACCAGGGTTCAATTCCACCCTCTGGGTCATCTCTGTGTGGAGTTTGCATTTTCTCCCCGTGCATGCGTGGGTTTTCTCCGGGTACTCCGGTTTCCTCCCACATTCCAAAAACATGCTAGGTTAATTAGCGACTCCAAATTGTCCATAGGTATGAATGTGAGTGTGAATGGTTGTTTGTCTATATGTGCCCTGTGATTGGCTGGCCACCAGTCCAAGGTGTACCCCGCCTCTCGCCCAAAGACAGCTGGGATAGGCTCCAGCACCCTCCGTGACCCTCGTGGGGACAAGCGTTAGAAAAATGAATGATAATCTGATTGAGTGTTAATGTGTATATTTGTGTACATTTTCTTTGTATATTTATTACACTTTTAGCCATAATATTTTGACTTTAGTCAAATATTGATATAAATATATATATCATAAATATATGATATAACTTTTCCAGCAAATTAATTTCTGATAATATTATGGCTTGTTAAATTTCAACATTATGGTACTAAACATTTTTAGTACAATATTTAAATGTTATTACCATAACATTCTGTTTTTTGTTGTTGTCTTGTTAAGTTATATTTTTCACATGTGCTGCGTTCTGCAAATGCAGTTTGATATCTGATATAAGATATGCCTTTATGTCTTTATTTGTCCCTCAGTGGGGAAATTTGTGTAATATAATATAATATATAATCAAAATAGCATAGAATACCTACATGCATGCTTTAAATGAAGTCCCGTTTGTCGAATCACGTTATCATTATGACAATTATAAAAATATTGTCCCAGAAAACACACAATATTGACAAACAATCACACCATGCACATGATTACCCACAGCCTCAGCATCACAAACTCTTTCAGAATCCCTTAGCATTTAACCCTTAGCTGCCCAGAGCTCCATGCAAGGGGTCTGTGCACAATTCACATCTATCCCGGTCCACCTTAAGAGCAGCGGAGAGGCCCGTGAAGCGGAGCCGACAGGGGGACGCCCTCGGTCGCACATGCCGGGCTCTTTAAGGGGGACTGGCCCGGTTAGATGCTGTTAAAGGTACACGCCTTCCTCTTCCAGTCAGACGGCCTGAGCGTCATATCACATGTCACTTTAACAAATACCACACTTTTTACTACTTACGGTGACATCTGGAGGGGGTCCAGACACAACATTACAGTATTTGGTTGCAGTTTGCAACGTGTAAAGAATATTATTCAGTGTGTAAACTAGAATCTGATATCAGATTTTTGGTAGCATAATAATAATAATAATAATAATAATAATAGTGGTCAGTCGTGAAAGTACCCTTTAAGTGTATGTGTCTGATACAGAGAGTGAGGAGAGGACTTTTAAACATATTTGAGAAGCTTTTGGTTAAATATAAGCTGGTAAATATAGCAGGCTGTAAAAAATAACACGCACATTCAACTCATAATGCATTTTGGTGTGGAATATTTGAATTATGTCAAGTGATATGTCATGAAAACAGTTTGACCAAGTTTTTATTTTCGTGCAAATGTTATTTACAGCACATGTATGAGGATCAATGTGAGCAAAGCACAAGTTAATGAAAAAAAAGTTCCTGTCTGCCAATGTCAAGCAACACTACACATTTGAGTTTGAATAGAATCTGATCTGAGAATTGTTTGTCATGCAACAACTGCGATTAGGAGTGAAAATGTGTTTTTTTTTGAGCTACCAGGAAGACGGCCATTGTTCGGAGACTGCAGGGCTCGGATCGCCTTGTGTTGTTTTTTCGGGGCCTTTTTCTTCCGTCATTTTATATCATACGGAATAACACCACCGAAAGGCGCTGGATGTGTGCATATGTGTTATAAACTGCACGGCTCCTTGTCGCACTTGTGCGTGAATAAATATGCACTTCCCGGGAGGTGGAGAACTAGCCTGACACCGAAAAAAGGCGCCTGGAAAAAAGACGCAGACGTCAGAGAGTTGACCTCGCCTGCTAACCAACGCGTGTTGTTAAATTGTTATTGCAAACTATTCGCAGCGTTGTTTTTGCGGGGATTCTATATGGACTGAGCGACGGCGTGGGTGGTATGCTGCTGGTAGCTGTTGGACGATCATCGGCTTTTTACTTTTAAACACCGTGCCTTGGCGCAAAGGAGAGGATTTGCTTTTATTTAAGGTAGCATGACAGGATTCGCGGCGACCTAGCCTAGCTTGCTAATGTTAGCAGCGTAGCTAGCGTCGCGTTGTCTGGTGTCATTGTCTATTGCGACGCCACACGGGCATATATTGTGGAGTCGTTAGTCATTTATAGTACATAACAACTTGTTGGGTTGCATTAAAGCGCATTTATCCACCGAGTTAACCACATAGTTTTTCAAAACCCAGTTCGGCTAACAGTGCAAAGCTAGCATGCTAACAATTAGCGTGGCCACTGTATGCGCTCACATTTGTATACCAACTCACACCAGCGTGTTTGGTTTCTGTGTAGAATTTTCAACAAATTATAGCGATTAATTATTAAATTTGTATTTTTTCCGTCTGTTTCTGTTGTTAAAATGTGGACTAAGTTCGTAGAAAACAACAACACCACACTAGTTCATACATTGCGCTAACTGTCATTAGCCATTTGTATTTATAAATCATACATATCTATTGCTAATGGATTGCTAATTGCTAATGGCGCCCGTAATATTATGTCAACCTTTTGACTGCTTCACAGGTCCTGTGACAATGAACGAGCAGGAGGCTGGTGTGGTGTCGTTTGACGAATATGTGCGCCAGAAGGCCAGAACTGTACCCCAGCACAGGATGAAGGAGTTCCTGGAGTCCCTCTCCAAGGGCCCCGAGGTGCTGCAAGAGTTCAGTCAACAGGGAGGAGGGGCCGCAACGACCAGCACCACCACTACCACCACCACATCTATGGTGTACCAGGAACAGACCAACAACTGTGTCTACACTGACAGCACTGAGGTGGCAGGCTCACTCCTGGAGCTGGCTTGTCCGGTAAGAACAACCTTTATTCCATCCAACCACTTTCTATATAGGATGAGCTGGAAACTCACACAGCAGACTTTGGATAAGGGGTCACCAGTCACATAGACCGCTTTCTTCGATTTCACCTGTTTTGGCTTTAAGTTCAGTTAGTGGAATCTGGATAATTGGGTCTGTGACAATAACAAATTTTACCGGCCAATAATCCAACAAATAATTGGCGATAAAAACGATATTATAGTCAACCTTATTTTCCCCCATTTTCACATGAATGTTATAATAATATGAGTACACTATCAACAACATTTCTCAAGCATATTTAAAGGTCCCCTGACATGATTTATTAACTTTGCTTAAACCTGTTAACGGTAAATTCGTGAAAATTACATTTATAAATGACGAGCTCTCATTTCCGACGCAATCTGAGTCGTATCGCTCAGCTACGCAAACATAGCAGTGTACGAGACAGACAATGTTTACAGTGATTATAGTAAGGATTTGAGTGTTGTGTCAATAGTTTTGGAGGAGAAAAGAAGGGAGAGACATTTGGAGATGAAATAGAAAACTTGCAGAACATGGACTTAAGCCTTAAAACATGGAAATGTAGATTGGTTGCCTCCAAAACACACGCAGGGTACACCCTGGACTGGTCGCCAGCCAATCACAGGGCACATATAGACAAACAACCATTCACACTCACATTCATACCTATGGACAATTTGGAGTCGCTAATTAACCTAGCATGTTTTTGAAAACCCACGCATGCACGGGGAGAACATGCAAACTCCACACAGATGGCCGAGGGTGGAATTGAACCCTGGCCTCCTAGCTGTGAGGTCTGCGCGCTAACCACACGGCCGCCGTGCCTCCCTATTTCGTATATTATATTTTATATATTTTGTTGGCGTAAAACTGCTTCAAATGTATGCTATTCTCTTGTGGAGTTGCATCATCACCTCTTTTTGCCTCGTGCAAAAAAATGTATAATTAAAAAAAGTAAAAAACATATATAAATACATCTTTGGTAGCAAATTAGTTAAGCAACATTAAAAAAAATATGTTATCAGTAATAAAGAAAAAAATATTTAGAAAATGTAGTATTTGTGCAGCCTCTATTAAACAAACAATTGTATTGACTCCATTGTGCTAATTACCGCTTCTGCTGCTTATGACAGGTACAGTTGACCTCAGCAGAGATTTCACCTCAGCTTTCCATGCATTCAGAACCTGAACAACAACTTCAAGTGCAGGTATTATAGTTTAGATACCTGGGCCAGCTTCATTTCAAATATACAAATACTTTCACCTCATATTCAATGTTAATATAGACCAGGGGTCTCAAACTCAATTTACTTGGGAGGCCACTGGAGCTAGGGTCTTGGTGAGCCTGGGCCGCATCAGGTTTTCCAAAAAAAACGCATTTATTTAAAACAGAAAAATGAATAAACTTTGCTTTGGTTCCGATTTTCTACGAGAAAAGCTCTGATAAAACATTCCACTGTTCTCAAATATCTTAATTTTTATTTTTCTACACAAAATATGATGAAAAATAAATAAACAAATCAAGAATAAAGAAAATCAATCAATCAGTAATAAATAAATGTAATAATAATAATAATAATAAAACGGCAAATAATAAAAACTTAAGAAACCACATATAGTTGGTGGGTAGACAAATTATTATTTTTTTAGATTATAATTAAAGCATCATTAGAGCCCTGTAGACATGACAAAACACGACGATAGTCACATTTATACTCTTTTTATTTACAACATATTGCGCAACTGCAGGGTCTTGAGACACATGCTAACTCGCAAACGAGAGAGCTAGCGACCCAAACGGTAGCCTTCAAGTTATTTCCTTTCAACTTAAATAGCCAAAAACTTACCACTTCCACACGGATAGGGAGGATAACTATTAACAGTTATTTAACCTTTAACATGAACATGAATCAAACGTAATAATTTTTTCTGGGTACATGATACCATACAGCATCCATATCAAACTTGCGCGGGCCGCACTAACATTAAACTCTTATATCAAGGCGGGGGCCTCAAACTAGTGTCCTGCGGGCCACATCTGGCCCGCGGGCCGCGTGTTTGAGACCCCTGATATAGCCAGTCTTCTTTGAAATACATTTGTCTCATTCAATTCCTCCATCCCTACACTTGAGCCCAGGGCTTAAAGTATTCCGGCACCGTGCTGGATCTCCAGCGTTTCAATATATTTATGAAAAATAATAATAATCTGCCGGACCCAGACAAACACAAACTCAATGTAGCCATCCTGTAGGGGTCTGAATGCAGCTATTGCTAACCCCCTCCCCTCAAACTGCTACTGTCCAATCCTACAATTATGCTGTGTTCAAGACAATCAATGTATAGTATAAGCACTGTTCTTATAATATTCATCGCCTCCACCGTCACTCTTTGGGGTGGAAAAAGATTATTTTCTTACTTTAAGCCCTGTTACCCATAATAGATGCCCACACTGCATTGCAGTTATACACCCCTGCAAACTAAACATTACTTTTTTTAATGTAGATGTGTGAGAATTCGTAGCTTTGGCAACTACAGCCCTTGTTATGGAGCCTACTAGCAAACATTTTTATTATGGACCTATTCATGTTTCATTCTCCTCCTCTGTGGCAGGTTCAGATCCAGGAGCAGCCGGTTCTACAGATGGCCACGTCCTCTCAACAGGACCTACAGGGGCTGTCCACATCTCAACTTGTGCCCCAGGAAGGGCTCACGGAGGAGCAGAAACAGCAGGTATGTTACCATACCTCTCTGTGGGAGAGATGGTGGCCCTTTATGGTCATTGAACCTCAGCAAAGTATGTAGAGTTTCTGACAAGAGTCGAAGAACCTTCTGTAGCAAACTGACCTTCATGCATGACAATGCACCTACCTATGCCTGTCACGAAATCAAATTTTGCTGCTCGATAATTGTGCTACAATTATTGCAACATTCATGTTAGTCATAAGAGGTGTCATTCACATTCACTCTTTTGTAATGTAGCCAGCGACATTGTGGGCGCATACCGTTTTGCACTGTTTTGTTTATATTTGCCAACCAAAACGCCTCAGCAATCGTTGACTGTCAGAATAAGGGGCTGCTGCCCCACCTCCATCAGTACTTTTTTATTCCCCCCCAGTTGAGAAAACTGTCCATGTCAGTGTGATCGCTCTCGCCGTGTTCATTCTGTTTAAAACGGAAATATTCTCACACTGTGCCTGTGGCGTTCACGTTAAAGTAGTAAAAAAATCTAGGAGCATGGGAGGCAGATCACAACAAAACAGCAGCTGTGTGAGGCTATTCTATCATGGGATTCCATTGTGCACATAATTGCTGTATTGTGCAATACAATTCATTTTTTAACTTAATAAAAATATATTGGTTTTATTCATGGAGATAAGTTAGCTTTAATTACTATATATGTCAAATTATGTGGAGATAATTGATAGTCGAATCAAAATCGAATTAAATCGGTTTTAAAAATGAATCCTTAGATTAAACGATGTATCGAAAAACTATTTTCTACATTAATCAGTTACAAAAATAATTGTTTAACCCATATCTAGCAGAGAGCTTATCTGGCTTACAGCTACAACCAAATAAGGAAGTCCATTCCTCCTTTGTGACATCACAAAAGAACGGTTTTACCACACCTTTTGAAACCACCCCAAACGTCTTTCGGGGCTCACTTCCAAATGCGCAAACCTCATTATATCAAACTTTGGCATTGTTTAACACTAGAATACAACATTATAACTACATTTATTGGTCAAAATAGCATAATAGGTCCCCTTTAACTAAATGCAAATATTCTTCCATTTATTGTTGCAATACATCATGTGCCAATTTTGCTCAGTAATTCAGAAATGGATGCAACCCTAACTTTGCAATTGGGATGTCAGCCTCTGTAAACACTGCTCCAAAATCTTCCAACAAACTGTGATGCCCATGTTGGCGATTAAGGAAGATGTAGTCACTGATGCAGTTCCAATTGCGTTATTAATGTAAGATATTTTTTATGACACCCTTATTTTGTCTACACAATTAGAAAAGATGTGTCAAACAGCAGTCTTATTTTGAAGGTGGAAGTGTCGTGTGTGTTGAGGTTGTTTGACATTTAAGACGAGCTGGCTGCAAGAATAAACATAAGTTGTCGTTTTTCCACTAAGATTCTTGCATGACATCATCGGCATTGTAAAACGCTGGCTTACATTAAAGCGGTAAAACGCAACACAATGAAAAGACACACACACAGGCGCACCAGCATGCTCTGATAAACTAAATTAACCCAACTTGCTGCCATTCACACTCCGTGAGAGGAGTTTTTCTGACAACTTTCGCCAGTGTTTCCGGTCACAAATCTTGGCATGTTAGTTCGGAATGGGGCTGGTTGGGTGGTCCGGCAGGGAAATTCCATGATTCGTAGAAATCATAGGGCCCTACTTGCTGTTACACTGCGTATTTATCTTCAGCAAAGAATGCGTTTGAGTGAGGAAGGACAAAATAAGCAGGCGAAAACATAACACTTCCACATGAAATAAATGGCCATGGTTAATCATGAATCAGCGCTTTATTAATTAATACACCCTCATCTTTCAATTATTAATGAATGCACTTTTAAAAAACTGAAATGGAGTGAGAGAGCGATATTCAAACGAGCGAAGGATGACTGCAGGAAGGACGGCAGGGAGCGTCAGGCGTCTACTTGGTAAACAAATGCAGTGAGGTCCAGCTTTACATATTCAAGCTTGTGTGGCGCCCCTGCAGCTGGGTCCTCATCAAACCTAATATGTTTTGACAGATTCAGGCACAGCTGGTAGCAGCTGTTGGCGGAGAGCAACAGATTCAGTTGGCAAGTGGGCACCAAATCCAGCTGCAAGGTACACAGCAGATCCAACTAGCAGACGGCCAGCATATTCAGCTCGAGGCTGGCCAACAGATCCAGCTGCAAGACGGGCAGCAGATCCAGCTGCCAGGCGGCCAACACATTCAGCTTCAGGGCGGACAACAGATCCAGCTGCAAGACGGGCAGCAGATCCAGCAGATCCAGATACAAGACGGACAGCAGATCCAGCAGATCCAGATACAAGACGGCCAGCAAATCCAGCTTCAAGACGGACAGCAGATCCAGCAGATCCAGATACAAGACGGACAACAAATCCAGCTACAAGACGGGCAACAGATCCAGCAGATCCAGCTGCAAGACGGACAGCAGATCCAGCAGATCCAGATACAAGACGGACAGCAAATCCAGCTGCAAGACGGACAGCAGATCCAGCAGATCCAGATACAAGACGGACAGCAGATCCAGCAGATCCGAATACAGGACGGACAGCAGATCCAGCTACAGGATGGACAGCAGATCCAACAAATTCAGCTCCAGGGTGGTCAACACATTCAGCTCCCGGGTGGACAACAGATCCAATTACAAGATGGACAACAGATTCAACTAATGGGAGGACAGCAGATCCAGCTACAAGGAGGACAGCAGATTCAGCTGCAAGACGGACAACAGATCCATATCCAAACCATAGAGGCCATATCTCCTTCCCAGCAACAGAACTCTCCCAGGGAGACGGACCGACGGCCCAATAGCGTCTCCTCTGTCCTCCCACCCGTCAAGAAGCGTAAGGTAGACACTCCTTTGACGGTGTCCTACGCCGTCCCGCAGGGGCAGCAAGTGGCCACGGTCATTGCCATCCCTCAAGGGCAGCAGCAAAGCTACGTGTCCCTGCGGCCCGATTTGCTCACCGTCGACAGCACTCAGCTGTACGGCGCCACGGGGACGATCACAGGCCCCACGGGGGAGACGTGGACCATCCCCGTGTACTCCACCGCTCAGCAGCAGGGCGTGACGCACATCGCCATACCGCAGGAGACGTACAACACGGTGCAAATTGCTGCCAACGGCAAGCCCGGCTCCTCGGTCAGGTCTGCGGCCGGGTCGAGCGCGACGCAGGAGGAAATAGTACAGACGCTGTTTCCTGCACAGTTCATGAACGGGAACATTCACATCCCGGTAGCCGTACAGACCGTAGGAGGAACCTACAATACTACACAGTCGGTACACATATGGGACCCCAATCAGCAACAGAGCCAAGAAGATGGACAGGAACAACAGCTTCAGCTTCAGGTTAGACCGCTTGCCCTCATCCCAAAACACGCATCATAAGTACACCTAAAATATAACATTAAATGTATGTTTAATATCACACTTGTAGTTAACAGTAATGTAGAAATGCACTGCATAGGTAGGATAAATATGAGAAGTATGTAGTATAGTTATATACCATTGCAAAGAAAGCTCTGATAAAACATTCCACTGTTCTCAAATATCTTACTTTTTATTTTTCTACACAAAATAAGATGAAAAATAAATAAACAAATCAAGAATAAAGAAAATCAATCAATCAGTAATAAATAAATATAATAATAATAATAAAACGGCAAATAATGAAAACTTAAGAAACCACATATAGTTGGTGGGTAGAATAATTATCTTTTTCAGATTAAAAGCATTATTAGAGCCCTGTAGACATGACAAAACACGACTATAGTCACATTTATACTCTTTTTATTTACAACATATTGCGCAACTTGAGACACATGCTAACTCGCAAACTAGAGAGCTAGCGACCTAAACGGTAGCCTTCAAGTTAGTTCCTTTAAACTTAAATAGCCAAAAACTTACCACTTCCACACAGATAGGGAGGATAACTATTAACAGTTATTTAACCTTTAACATGAACATGAATCAAACGTAATAATTTTTTCTGGGTACATGATACCATACAGCATCCATATCAAACTTGCGCGGGCCGCACTAACATTAAACTTTCATATCAAGGCGGGGGCCTCAACCTAGTGTCCTGCGGGCCACATGTTTGAGACCCCTGATGTAGCTCTTGTATTGGTTCCTATTATGATTATGTCCCTCATGTTGTCGCCCTTTGAGTGATATTGAGACGTCTGATGGGTATTAAGTGTAATACTGCACTGACCCGACAGTATTTAGAGATTTACACACGCACACCCCCAAGTGAGTCAGAGCTTTTCTCCGGGACACGCGCACACATAAAAGGGAAAAAACAGAAACAGGAAGATGATGGTGATCAGTGAAGCAGAGAGAATCAAACAACTGTTCAACTTATTTTTTTCACAAATATTTAAAACAATTTTGTCGTTTATATACATGATACTGTCAGGTCAATTTGGTTGTGGCTGCATGACATGCTGGTGGAAAGTAAGGTAAAATAATTTTCATACGACTTAAAACTATGTTTGTGTGGTGCAGGCACAAGGAGAGACGGAGGGCAACGCCGAACCCTCCACAGAAATTCTGGTTCCGGTTTCTTTGAAGCCGGAAGAAGGCCTGGAGGTGTGGCGCCTTTGGGTAAAGCGGAAAAATGCCGAGCTAATCAAGCAGGACAAGACAAAGCTCGCACCCATCGGACGTAAGGAATGGAATGGAATGGAATGGAATGGCCTTTATTGTCATTATACAAGATGTAAAACGAGATTGGAGAGCTTATCCTTTCAAGTGCAGTAGTCAAGTTAAAAAAAAGTAGAGTAAAAAAGACAATTTAACAAGATATACAAGATATTGCACAGGAGCATATGTAAAAGTCACATATGAGTGTATTCAAATCAAATCAACTTTATTTGTATAGCACTTTTCCTTCAAAAACATGCAACACAAAGTGCTTTACAGAATTAAAACAATTACCACAATCAAAAGGAAAAAACAAAGAAACAAAAGAAAGCCCCTCCTTCCCACCCTCCATACTAGACCCACACACACACACACACACAATCACACACAGTAGTGAGACACGGCATGGCACTGAGGAACAAGGAAACGCCACCTTTGGGGCCGTCCACACTGGGAGGAGCTGCAGGCCGTGCCATCGGAGGACCAGCACCCGGGCCCCCCCGACTCCGACAGACGGGCGGACCCCCACATTAAAGGGAGGAACCCCCAGCCGGCCGGGTCGAAGGGACCCAACGATGGCACCCCCTCAGCAGACCCGACAGTGTGGAGGACCCCCCTGAGGAAATACTGGAGTTAAAAGCTGAAGACTAAAAGCATAAAATAGGACTAAAAAGATAAAAACATAACACTGGAGTTAAAAGCTGAAGATTAAGAGCATAAAATAGGACTAAAAAGATAAAAACATAACACTGGAGTTAAAAGCTGAAGACTAAAAGCATAAAATAGGACTAAAAAGATAAAAACATAACACTGGAGTTAAAAGCTGAAGATTAAGAGCATAAAATAGGACTAAAAAGATAAAAACATAACACTGGAGTTAAAAGCTGAAGACTAAAAGCATAAAATAGGACTAAAAAGATAAAAACATAACACTGGAGTTAAAAGCTGAAGATTAAGAGCATAAAATAGGACTAAAAAGATAAAAACATAACACTGGAGTTAAAAGCTGAAGATTAAGAGCATAAAATAGGACTAAAAAGATAAAAACATAACACTGGAGTTAAAAGCTGAAGATTAAGAGCATAAAATAGGACTAAAAAGATAAAAACATAACACTGGAGTTAAAAGCTGAAGACTAAAAGCATAAAATAGGACTAAAAAGATAAAAACATAACACTGGAGTTAAAAGCTGAAGATTAAGAGCATAAAATAGGACTAAAAAGATAAAAACATAACACTGGAGTTAAAAGCTGAAGATTAAGAGCATAAAATAGGACTAAAAAGATAAAAACATAACACTGGAGTTAAAAGCTGAAGACTAAGAGCATAAAATAGGACTAAAAAGATAAAAACATAACACTGGAGTTAAAAGCTGAAGACTAAAAGCATAAAATAGGACTAAAAAGATAAAAACATAACACTGGAGTTAAAAGCTGAAGACTAAAAGCATAAAATAGGACTAAAAAGATAAAAACATAACACTGGAGTTAAAAGCTGAAGATTAAGAGCATTAAATAGGACTAAAAAGATAAAAACATAACACTGGAGTTAAAAGCTGAAGACTAAAAGCATAAAATAGGACTAAAAAGATAAAAACATAACACTGGAGTTAAAAGCTGAAGATTAAGAGCATTAAATAGGACTAAAAAGATAAAAACATAACACTGGAGTTAAAAGCTGAAGATTAAGAGCATAAAATAGGACTAAAAAGATAAAAACATAACACTGGAGTTAAAAGCTGAAGATTAAGAGCATAAAATAGGACTAAAAAGATAAAAACATAACACTGGAGTTAAAAGCTGAAGACTAAAAGCATAAAATAGGACTAAAAAGATAAAAACATAACACTGGAGCTAAAAGCTGAAGATTAAGAGCATAAAATAGGACTAAAAAGATAAAAACATAACACTGGAGTTAAAAGCTGAAGACTAAAAGCATAAAATAGGACTAAAAAGATAAAAACATAACACTGGAGTTAAAAGCTGAAGACTAAAAGCATAAAATAGGACTAAAAAGATAAAAACATAACACTGGAGTTAAAAGCTGAAGACTAAAAGCATAAAATAGGACTGAAAAGATAAAAACATAACACTGGAGTTAAAAGCTGAAGACTAAAAGCATAAAATAGGACTAAAAAGATAAAAACATAACACTGGAGTTAAAAGCTGAAGACTAAAAGCATAAAATAGGACTAAAAAGATAAAAACATAACACTGGAGTTAAAAGCTGAAGATTAAGAGCATAAAATAGGACTAAAAAGATAAAAACATAACACTGGAGTTAAAAGCTGAAGACTAAAAGCATAAAATAGGACTAAAAAGATAAAAACATAACACTGGAGTTAAAAGCTGAAGATTAAGAGCATAAAATAG
Organism: Doryrhamphus excisus; assembly: GCF_030265055.1. NCBI lineage: Eukaryota > Metazoa > Chordata > Actinopteri > Syngnathiformes > Syngnathidae > Doryrhamphus > Doryrhamphus excisus. The sequence continues at coordinate 2,851,193 of NC_080483.1, read as the reverse complement.
GACTAAAAAGATAAAAACATAACACTGGAGTTAAAAGCTGAAGACTAAAAGCATAAAATAGGACTAAAAAGATAAAAACATAACACTGGAGTTAAAAGCTGAAGACTAAGAGCATAAAATAGGACTAAAAAGATAAAAACATAACACTGGAGTTAAAAGCTGAAGATTAAGAGCATAAAATTGGACTAAAAAGATAAAAACATCAGAAAAGTTTAAAAATATTAGTTAAAAGCCTGATTAAAAAGGTGTGTCTTCAATCTTTTTTAAAAAAAGTAAATCCTCCCCGCCTTTCCAAGGGTGTCGGGATAGGGAAAACACTTGGATAGGAACGCTGGAAAAGCTGATTTCTGTGTGTGTGTGTGTGTGTGTGTGTGTGTGTGTGTCCAGGTCGCCAACCGCTCCGTTTTCAAGAAGACTTGATCTCCAGTGCGGTGGCCGAGCTGAACTTGGGTCTTTCCCTAATGACACAGGAGGCCCGAGGAACAGAGGATGAGGAATTTGCTCCGGATGTTCTCTATTACGTATTCTTGTGTATACAAAAGGTTGGTCACCATTGTGATCAAGACTGAATGCATATTATATGCAGCTTAAGTTCTGTTTTTTTTTTAATAGTATCTCTTTGAAAACGGACGTGTGGACGATATTTTCTGCGATGCATACTACACTCGTTTCTGTGAGAGCTTACATAAAATCCTGACCGGATGGAAGCCGAGTGTGCATCATCTAGGTAAGATGTCCGCTATCCACTTCGGATGTGAGAAAGTCATGACTGTTTGTCCTCTCGCAAGGTTACATCATTCCCAGTCATGTGACGGAGGAGATGCTGTGGGAGTGTAAACAGCTTGGTGCACATTCACCGGGCACCTTGCTAACAACTCTAATGTACTTCAACACAAAGTAAGTTTCCACTATAACAATTTCACTTTCTCTATTTCCTCAAATTGTGGCCTCCTCTCCAATGAATGCCATCTTGGTGCTTTTCTTCACTTGAATACATGAACGCCACACCTCCTTATTTTCCCAGAGGGGCTATAGTTACTTTTACTATGACTCCCATCAAGTCACATGTGACTTTCCGCAAAGTATGATTTAATGTTAATAATAATAATACTCTTTTCAGAGTACACAAAGACGCTTTACAGTGAAGAAAAATAGAGTTTAGGGAAAAACAGAGTAAATGATGCATTAAAATACATTCATTTAGAGCTAAAAACAAGGCTAAAAGCAGGGCACAGCAGTCAGGTATAAAAAGTTAGACATTAAAAACGGATTTTGGACAGGTGGGTTTTTAGTTATTTTTTGAAGGTGGGAAGGTTAGGGCAAGCACAAAACAATTAGAAAGAAACAAAATACAAAAACAATGCCCAGTTTAACCTGTTTTAAAAGATTTAATATGCTCCAGTGATTGCCGATCACGCAGTAGCCATAAACTTATAACATCTTTTTTTTAAAAACGTTTAAATTTGTCATTTTTTGCATTTCATATTTTTACATTAAAGCTGATTTTTCCAGTTTTGCTGGAACATTATTTATGTATTTATGTTTTTAAAAAGGTTATTTTTAGGTTATTTTTTATTTTTATTGAAATATAAAATTATATTTTAATAACTTGAAAAATGGACAGCCAAAATAGAAACATCAGCTTTCATTTTATGAGATTGATTCTAAAATTATATTTGTTTGTATGTTTTTAAAAATTTTATTTTTAGGGTATTTTTTAATTTTTATTGAAATATGAAATTATATTTTAATAACTTAAAAAATGGACAGCCAAAATAGAAACGTCAGCTTTCATTTTACGCGATTGATTCTAAAATTATATTTGTTTGTATGTTTTTAAAAAGGTTATTTTTAGGGTATTTTTTAATTTTTATTGAAATATGAAATTATATTTTAATAACTTAAAAAATGGACAGCCACAATAGAAACATCAGCTTTCATTTTACGAGATTGATTCTAAAATTATATTTGTTTATATGTTTTTAAAAAGGTTATTTTTAGGTTGTTTATTATTTTTATTGAAATATTAAATTCTATTTTAATAACTTAAAAAACTGCAAAAATAGAAACATCAGCTTTAATTTTACAAGATCGATTCTAAAATGATATTTTTAGAATGTGCCACAGGCCAATAAAAAACAACCCATAGGTTGTGGTCATGATACAGTAGAATGACTATCAAAACCTGTGATGATAGCCATAGAACATGTTGTGTAATGACATAGGAACACAATGCACACATCTTAGTCCGGGCTACTGTGTATAATATGACTAAAGTTAATTTATGTGTGTCTTTTCTTTTTTTTTTGGTTCTTTGATGTGTTACAACTGAAAACATACACTAAAACTTGTGATGATAACCATAGAACAAAAAAATGTAATTATTGCAATTTGGAACACGGCACTTTTTTTCTCCCAAACAAACACAGACCCGTGCGTGTCATGCCCTCACAGAAAAATGGAAGTATGATGATAACCATAGAACAGGAAGTTGATCTTATTGTGACATAGGATGCTTTCCAGTAAAATACGACAATAGAATGTGTCGACATCAATCAGAAGAGAAAGAGTACCGAGGTCCTAATGTGAAGAGACACGCCTCCCAGGTACATGCAATAAACTCGCAAATAATAAATGCCTATTCTGGTAATCAGGACTGGTCCCTGTCTCCCTGAACCATTACTGACACCAAGTGGTCAATGTAGAATACTACATTCTCAATTAGAATGCTGCTTCTGCTTTATATTTGTGTTTAAGTTCATTTGGCCATTTTAATGCTTAATTTAGGCCAAGAATAAGTAGAATCCCTAATAGATGCCTGGCACTTTCTTCAGTTGGGTAATTAAATATAAGGAGGCATGATAGGATCTTGATTAGGGATTGACTGATATGTTTTTTTTGGGGCCGATACCGATTTTGCTTGGGCCGATATTTGTGTCCGATACTGCTTTTTAATCCCTCAATTTACATGAAAAAATGACGATGATAACAAATATTCCAGGTATCGTGTTTAAACGGCGACTACGTGTGTTGCGGGGTCCTCTGCGGGGATGCCTGACTGTAAATCATGCGGTGGAAAAATACATCGGCGAACCCACGCGCGTATCGGCCGATACAGATACAGTAAACCTCGGATATATCGGATTCAATTGTTCCCACTGGTTTTGTCCGATATAAGCGAAATCTGTTATATGCGTATACCGGAAAATGTCCGTTTTACGCATATATGGGATTTATATCCGGTATATGCGTAAATGGGATTTTATCCGTTATAAAAAGGCACTTCCTTGACTATGTTTCCAATGTACCTGGCAACGCTGCAAATGACGTCGTATAGCGGCCTGTCACGATTCGGCGAATCGGAGCGCTACGATGCGGCCATCCGATATATGCGAGGGAAATTTCATGGAAATGCATTTGAACGGGACTGGAGATTTTGTCCGAAATAGGCGAAATCTGAAATCCGATATATGCAATGAATTTTTATTGGAAATGCATTACAGAAAAATCGGTTATTTTTTATCTGTCCGTTGTGAGCGAATTTCCGATATATCCGAGGTTTACTGTACAACGAAAAAACGCAAATATCGGCCGGCTGATGTATCGGTCGATTCTTAATCTTGATGGTGGTACAAAAAAAAAAAAAATAATAATAATAATGCTTGGTCCGCAGGTGTTTTCGTCTGCTGACGGCCGAGCAGCACCTGAGAGTGGCCTTCTCCAAGGTGTTGAGACACACCAGGAAGAACCCAACACACAACAAGGACAAAGCAACCACCATCCGCCTTCTGAAAGGCCAAAGTTCCCATAAAGGTGTTTTGACCTCACGTCACCTGTCACTTAGACCGGAACCTGTCACACCGCGTTGCTAACCGATGTGTGCTTCCCCCCCAGAAGACTTGTACGACGAGCAGGTGGAAGATCTTGACAATCCTCTCCGTTGTCCCATCAAGCTCTATGACTTTTATCTCTTCAAATGGTGAGTCACATGTCCAAAATATTATCGTACGCATTCCCCTTCCAGATGTAACTTTTTTCCTTTTTCCGCGCCGCCACCCCTGATTCACAGCCCCCAAAGCGTCAAAGGCCGCAACGACACGTACTACATGACTCCGGAGCCGGTCGTGGCGCCAAACAGTCCCATGTGGTACTCCTCTCAGCCCCTCTCCATACAGCAGCTGGAGCAAATGCTAGTGCGCATCTTGGTGGTGCGCGAGATCCAGGAGATCATCGGCGCCGCTTCCGAGAGCTAAAATGGAGCGAGTGAGGACTGAAAGGAAGATTGTAATTCCGTCACTGATTGCTGACTCCGCGGTCCTAAACAACACCCCACACCCTTCGATAAACTTGCTGACGCAACAATCACATGGAAGCGCTAACGAACGAACGAACGAATGAACGAACGAGCGGGTAAGTGATTCAAGTCAGTTAGCGACCCGGGACTGTGATGTCTGTTCAAGGTGAGGATATTTAACCGTTTACTCTTCTTTAACCTCTTTTTTTTTGTTTGTTTATCATCTCAACCGTCTTGCAGGGACCACTGCTCACCTTTTTTTTTGTATTCTGTGTTGATATGTATAAAGACGACTCGGTGCCTGTTTTCAAAGTGTTTGATATCTTCAGTTGTCTCGAGGTGAAATGCTCTAACGGAGTCCGTTCAGGAGACTGAAAACCTTTTTTCCTCAGGTCTAAGGCTGTGATTGAGACTCATAAAGGCATTTTTCAACATCTTTGTGTACACATTATTCAGTATTCATTAGGGATGTCACAAAAAAAACGTCTCACGATAACAAATTAGTCGTATATTCCTAATCTCATCATTCCTTCATCCCAACAGTCAACACTCACTGAGACATTGAGTCGGCAAAGTAAATGCAAACAAAACAAAAACCAAAATTATGTGCGTTCATTTGCAGCATTTCAAGAAATGCTGCATACGTATTGCAATATTGCGCATGAGAAAACACATAAATAACAATTACACAACTTAACAATGGTGAAAGATGCCAAAAAAAAGAATTATTACGCTATATTTTTACTGTTACTATTTCAAGAAATGCTGCCAATGTTTGACAGTTACAATTACATTTTTAAGAAAATATTGCATTATTATGACACATGCTGTATTACCATAACGGTGGTTAATTTGGTCTCCGGAAATGTTGACAATATTCTAGACTAGCGTCAATGTGTGGCACAATAAACCTTTTAAAATGCACCTGCATTGGTTTGTGATGCAGTTAAGTACGTGTGTTTGTTCAGCCATATTTTTATTAGGGCTGTCAAAAATAGTGCTTAAACCGTGAGAACTAATTTATATAATTAGGGTAAAAAAAATGTGCGTAATTAACCCATGTGCAAGTGTCTAGCCACCTCTGTTATGACAGCACACAGATAAATTTATTTTTTATTTACGTTTGCCACAAACGTTTCAGATAAAACAAATTTACATTTTAATGACAACACAAAATGCAGTTTTTAAATTATTTTTTAAATTTTATTAAGAGAGAAAACAAAAAAAAAACCTACTCCCCGTTAAAACTGATGTTATATATCAAGTGTGATAGGGTTACGTAGCCATTTCCAAACTTTTGGGACTCCAACCGACCACAGCGAGAGCCATTATCCACAAATGGCCAAAACATGGAACAGTGGTGAATCTTTCCACAAGTTGCCAGCCAACCAAATGACCCCAAGAGCGCAGCAACGACTCATCGAAGAGGTCGCAAAAGACCCCGCAACAACATCTAAAGAACTGCAGGCCTCACTTGCCTCAGTTAGTCAATGTTGACAAACAAAGAAATCTAGGAACTGGACCTTTAAAAGCAACCATGCATTTATATTCATTTATTTAGGAAAAAAAATGGCAATATAGCATCTACATCCCGTTTAAACCAGGGGTCTCAAACTCAATTTACTTGGGGGCCACTGGAGCTAGGGTCTGGGTGAGACTGGGCCGCATCAGGTTTAAAAAAAAAACAACAAAAAAACGCATTTATTAAAAACAAAAAAAATTTTTAAAACTTCGCTTTGGTTCCGATTTTCTACAAGAAAAGCTCTGATAAAACATTCCACTGTTCTCAAATATTTTAATTTTTATTTTTCTACACAAAATAAGATGAAAAAAACAAATCAAGAATAAAGAAAATTAATCAGTAATAAATATAATAATAATAATAAAACGGCAAATAATAAAAACTTAAGAAAGCACATATAGTTGGTGGGTAGACAAATGATTTTTTTCAGATTAAAATGAACAAAGCATTATTAGAGCCCTGTAGACATGACAAAACACGACTATAGTCACATTTATACTCTTTTTATTTACAACATATTGCGCAACTGCAGGGTCTTGAGACACATGCTAACTCGCAAACTAGAGAGCTAGCGACCTCATCGGTAGCCTTCAAGTTATTTCCTTTCAACTTAAATAGCCAAAAACTTACCACTTCCACACGGATAGGGAGGATAACTATTAACAGTTATTTAACCTTTAACATGAACATGAATCAAACGTAATAATTTTTTCTGGGTACATGATACCATACAGCATCCATATCAAACTTGCGCGGGCCGCACTAACATTAAACTTTCATATCGAGGCGGGGGCCTCAAACTAGTGTCCTGCGGGCCACATTTGGCTCGCGGGCCGCGTGTTTGAGACCTCTGGTCTTGAGACACATGCTAACTCGCAAACTACAGAGCTAGCGACCTAAACGGTAGCCTTCAAGTTATTTCCTTTCAACTTAAATAGCCAAAAACTTACCACTTCCACACGGATAGGGAGGATAACTATTAACAGTTATTTAACCTTTAACATGAACATGAATCAAACGTAATAATTTTTTCTGGGTACATGATACCATACAGCATCCATATCAAACTTGCGCGGGCCGCACTAACATTAAACTTTCATATCAAGGCGGGGGCCTCAAAGTAGTGTCCTGCGGGCCACATTTGGCCCGCCGGCCGCGTGTTTGAGACCCCTGCCATACAGCATCCATATCAAACTTGCGTGGGCCGCACTGACATTAAACTTTCATATGAAGGCGGGGGCCTCAAACTAGTGCCCTGCGGACCACATTTGGTCCGCGGGCCGCGTGTTTGAGACCCCTGATTGAACCAGTCATACATACTCATCTCGTCAAAATATCAAAAAGATGGTTATTTGTCATCTTTGTCATTAGGAAATGTTAAGTTCAGTTGACTGAGTGTTTGTTTGAAAAATTTCGGCAGCGGACATGACACCGTGACATCGGGTCCCGGCACGGTCAGCTGTCGAGCGTGCAAGTGGAGCGGCACGTGGCGGACTTTGCTCTGTTCAAGACCCAGCTTCCCCAGCACACGTTCCGGTAGTTTCTACAGCAGGGATATATATATATATATATATAAGTAGTTAATGTTTATGTATTATTAAGGCTGCGTGGGTGAAATGGTTTCCTACCTGTGGTGCCAGTTTGCTCCAGTGCGAGTACTTGTGGTCACCCAAAATGGGGCATGCCAACGCAAACGCCATATGGACCCTCATCTGGTGCTTCACACCTGTGAGAAGAAGACATGTAGTAACATCTCGGTGCTAGGGTAGTATCGGAGGTCATACCAGTAAGTGCTTGGAGCTCCACGAGGCTGCAGCCACTTCTGCTGTCCAGGACTCGGTACTTTGTGACGGCAGGAAGGGCTTGGCGATGGGCTCGAATTTTCGTGACGCCATTTCCTTCTTCGTTCATTCTGTAGACCGGGCTTAAAGCCATCTGAAACAGAACGGACGACTACTAAAAAAAAATGAAAGGCTGACACTTTAATATTTTGTAAAAAAAAATAAAAATGGACGTCAGCTCAGGAAATTCGGTTTTTGATGCACTTTTCCCCCATTTTTACTGTTTCTATACAAATATTTTTTTTACTTTTTTCGTAAATAATGTTCTTCTCTGAATTATGACTATATCCTTCCATCCATCTTCTATGCTTATTGTGACTTTATTCCCACATTTTAAACTTTATTTTGACTTTATTCCCATAATATAACACCCCCCCAACCTCAATTCTTTTTTAAAATTACCATTTTATTTTGTATTAAGACTTTTTAAAAATAACTTTTCTGTAATATTTAATTCTGTGCAACTAAAATGACATTTTCCTCAATTTTATTAATTTATTCTCGTGAATTTGCTACTTTTTTCCTTCCATCCATCTTCTATGCTTATTGTGACTTTATTCCCACATTTTTAACTTTATTTTGACTTTATTCCCATAATATAACATTTCCCCCCAACATCAATTTTTATAAATTACCATTTTATTTTGTATTATTGACTTTTTTAAAATAATTTTCTGTAATATTTTAACATTTTCCTCATAATTTTATGAATTTATTCTCGTCAAATTGCTACTTTTTCCTCATAAGACTTTATTCGAATGATTTTTTTCAAAATGTGTTGTCGTTTTTTTTGTCATAATATGAATTTAGGGTATTAGCATAAAAATGTGTGTTCATTCCACCATCATTATCGGATGATATCGGTTTTCGGTAAAAAGCCAATATCAGACAAACGTTAAAATACTTTAACGTGTTAAAATACTTAAAAATACTCTCAAAACAACTTTTTCCTCAACAGATGATTATTTATTCTCGTGAAATTGCTACTTTTCTCCTTCCATCCATCTTCTATGCTTATTGTGACTTTATTCCCATATTTTAAACTTTATTTTGACTTTATTCATTTTCCTCATAATTTTATGAATTTATTCTCGTCAAATTGCTACTTTTTCCTCTTAAAACTTTATTCTAATAATTTTTTTTCAAAATGTGTTGTCTTTTTTGTCATAATATGAATTTAGGGTATCAGCATAAAAATGTGTTATTTTAAAAAAAATGCACAACACGTATGTGTTCATTCCGCCATCATTCTCAGATGATATCGGCATATCGGTTTTCGGTAAAAAGCCAATATCAGACATGCGTTAAAATACTTTTCTATATTCTTTTCTCAAAACAACTTTTTCCTCAATAGATGATTATTTTTTCTCGTGAAATTGCTACTTTTTTCCTTCCATCCATCTTCTATGCTTATTGTGACTTTATTCCCACATTTTTAACTTTATTTTGACTTTATTCCCGTAATATAACATTTCCCCCCCAACATCAATTTAAAAAAAAACATTTTATTTTGTATTAACTTTTTAAAAATAATTTTCTGTAATATTTAAACTCTGTGCAACCAAAATGACATTTTCCTCATAATTTTATGAATTTATTCTCGTCAAATTGCTACTTTTTCCTCTTAAAACTTTATTCGAATTATTTTTTTTCAAAATGTGTTGTCTTTTTTTTGTCATAATATGAATTTAGGGTATCAGCATAAAAATGTGTTATTTAAAAAAAAATGCACAACACATATGTGTTCATTCCACCATCATTCTCAGATGATATCGGCATATCAGTTTTCGGTAAAAAGCCAATATCAGACATGCGTTAAAATACTTTTCTATATTCTTTTCTCAAAACAACTTTTTCCTCAACAGATGATTATTTTTTCTCGTGAAATTGCTACTTTTTTCCTTCCATCCATCTTCTATGCTTATTGTGACTTTATTCCCACATTTTTAACTTTATTTTGACTTTATTCCCATAATATAACATTTCCCCCCCAACATCAATTTTAAAAAATTAGCATTTTATTTTGTATTAAGACTTTTTTAAAATAATTTTCTGTAATATTTTAACTCTGTGCAACAAAAATGACATTTTCCTCATAATTTTATGAATTTATTCTCGTCAAATTGCTACTTTTTCCTCATAAGACTTTATTCTAATGATTTTTTTTTCAAAATGTGTTGTCTTTTTTTTGTCATAATATGAATTTAGGGTATTAGCATAAAAATGTGTGTTCATTCCACCATCATTATCGGATGATATCGGTTTTCGGTAAAAAGCCAATATCAGACACGCGTTAAAATACTTAAAAATACTCTCAAAACAACTTTTTCCTCAACAGATGATTATTTTTTCTCGTGAAATTGCTACTTTTTTCCTTCCATCCATCTTCTATGCTTATTGTGACTTTATTCCCACATTTTTAACTTTATTTTGACTTTATTCCCATAATATAACATTTCCCCCAACCTCAATTTAAAAAAAAACAAAACATTTTATTTTGTATTAAGACTTTTTTTTAAATAATTTTTCTGTAATAATTAAACATTTTCCTCATAATTTTATGAATTTATTCTCATCAAATTGCTACTTTTTCCTCTTAAAACTTTATTCTAATGATTTTTTTTCAAAATGTGTTGTCTTTTTTGTCATAATATGAATTTAGGGTATTAGCATAAAAATGTGTGTTCATTCCACCATCATTATCGGATGATATCGGCATATCGGTTTTCGGTAAAAAGCCAATATCAGACATGCGTTAAAATACTTTTCTATATTCTTTTCTCAAAACAACTTTTTCCTCAACAGATGATTATTTTTTTCTCGTGAAATTGCTACTTTTTTCCTTCCATCCATCTTCTATGCTTATTGTGACTTTATTCCCACATTTTTAACTTTATTTTGACTTTATTCATTTTCCTCATAATTTTATGAATTTATTCTCGTCAAATTGCTACTTTTTCCTCTTAAAACTTTATTCGAATTATCTTTTTTCAAAATGTGTTGCCTTTTTTGTCATAATATGAATTTAGGGTATCAGCATAAAAATGTGTTATTTAAAAAAAAAAATGCACAACACATATGTGTTCATTCCACCATCATTCTCAGATGATATCGGCATATCGGTTTTCCGATATGCCGATATATTATTTTCTCAAAACAACTTTTTCCTCAACAGATGATTATTTTTTCTCGTGAAATTGCTACTTTTTCCCTTCCATCCATCTTCTATGCTTATTGTGACTTTATTCCCACATTTTTAACTTTATTTTGACTTTATTCCCATAATATAACATTTCCCCCCAACCTCAATTTTTTTTTAAAAAATACCATTTTATTTTGTATTAAGACTTTTTAAAAATAACTTTTCTGTAATATTTAAACTTCAACCAAAATTACATTTTCCTTAATATATTATGAGTTTATTTTTTCTCTTAAAACTTTATTCTAATGATTTTTTTTCAAATTGTGTTTTGTCTTTTTTTGTCATAATATGAATTTAGGGTATCACCCCCCAAAAAAATCATGACAACTGTTATTTTTTTAAAAAAAATGCACAACACATATGTGTTCATTCCACCATCATTCTCGGATGATATCGGTTTTATCGGTTTTCGGTAAAAAGCCAATATCAGACATGCGTTAAAATACTTTTTCTATATTCTTTTCTCAAAACAACTTTTTCCTCAATAGATTATTATTTTTTCTCGTGAAATTGCTACTTTTTTCCTCTTAATATTTTGATGATAATCTTGTAAAAATGACAGCTGTTTTTTTTTTTCATTTAATTTTTAAAATTTTCCATCTATTTAAATTTTCTTCATGTCATTTATTTCTAGCAATTCTAACTTTATTCCCATTTTTATTATTTCATGCACCATCCTACCTTGAAATGAGGTTGGGAACCAGTGACTTCTCTCTCAATGATGGGAATGTCAATCATTCCCTCAGATGGCACTGGCACCCCCACTGTAACGACCCTGTGGAGAAACGATGGATGTCATGTGTCCGATACGGAGAAATTAATCATTTGAGAATTAACAAATTAGTTCCACGAATGAAACTCACCAATATTTTCTCTGCATTTGATTATTTCTGTGGAGTTCTTGTATGTGCTGAGCTGCTGCTTCACTCCTCGCCAGGAGAAGAACACCGGTCATCTCCTTCTCCAGTCCCAGACATGGAAGCAGCTGAGAGTCAGACTTGACCTTCATCCCGTCCATCATTTTGGACAAAACAGGAAGCACAGAGGAGATAGACGTATCCCTGCCGGAATCTGACAACAGATTAACAGCTTAATGTCACTTTAAAAGCAAAAGTGAAAGTGAAGTTTGGTTACCTCTAACAGGAACATCATAGGGTTTGTTGACAAGAACCAAGTCCTTGTCCTGATACAGTACGCTTCTGCTGAGGTGCTTCGCCAGGACGTTGGGATGAACATTCTGGAGCTGCAGACTGAACCTTTTCAAGTCCAGCACCTTCTTCTGCATGCCGGACACCGGAGCTTCAGCCGCCTGGGAATTGGACTTTTCCTGCTGGAGCTTTCGAGCCAGATCTATAGCTCGAACACCACGCTTCTCCCCTTTATCCGCGGATGAGGCTTGCTTTGCAGCGACAGTAGCCTGACCCCGGCTGAGACGCGGTGCCGCTGCCGAACACCGGCGACAATTTGTCCGTGTTTTTACGAGCGATATGTGGGCGTTCAAACCGGAGCTCCGGTTGACCGCCACTAAAGTTGTTCTCCAGCTGTTCATTGTGTCACTTTAAACTGCGCAGGAAGTAAAGTAAACAATCTTAACATGGCACATGTGCTAGCATGGCATTTAGTTACTTCCGGGTCATTCCTTCCAGAATACATGTTAATTTTGTCGTAAAGTGATTAAAACAGTCGTAACATCGTCTTGTGCGATATTTTACATTTTTTTACTAAAATTACTTGTGCATTAGAAAAGGAAAGACAGAAGCCACAACTGCTCTTTTAATTGAACACTAAAATACGGTATAGGAAATCTATTCAATAATATCCAGACATAGCCTGTCGAACACCGGCGACAATTTGTCCGTGTTTTTACGAGCGATATGTGGGCGTTCAAACCGGAGCTCCGGTTGACCGCCACTAAAGTTGTTCTCCAGCTGTTCATTGTGTCACTTTAAACTGCGCAGGAAGTAAAGTAAACAACCTTAACATGGCACGTGTGCTAGCATGGCATTTAGTTACTTCCGGGTCATTCCTTCCAGAATAAATGTTTATTTTGTCGTAAAGTGATTAAAACAGTCGTAACATAGCCTTGTGTGATGTTTTTCATAACTACTCGTAAATTACTTATGCATTAGAAAAAAGACAAGCCATAACTGCTCTTTTAATTGAACACAAAAATACCGTATAGGAAATCTATCCAATAATATTCAGACATAGCCTGCCGAACACTGGCGACAATTTGTCCGTGTTTTTACGAGCGATATGTGGGCGTTCAAACCGGAGCTCCAGTCGACCGCCACTAAAGTTTTTCTCCAGCTGTTCATTGTGTCACTTTAAACTGCGCAGGAAGTAAAGTAAACAACCTTAACATGGCACGTGTGCTAGCATGGCATTTAGTTACTTCCGGGTCATTCCTTCCAGAATAAATGTTTATTTTGTCGTAAAGTGATTAAAACAGTCGTAACATAGCCTTGTGTGATGTTTTTCATAACTACTCGTAAATTACTTATGCATTAGAAAAAAGACAAGCCATAACTGCTCTTTTAATTGAACACAAAAATACCGTATAGGAAATCTATCCAATAATATTCAGACATAGCCTGCCGAACACTGGCGACAATTTGTCCGTGTTTTTACGAGCGATATGTGGGCGTTCAAACCGGAGCTCCAGTCGACCGCCACTAAAGTTTTTCTCCAGCTGTTCATTGTGTCACTTTAAACCGCACAGGATGGCAAGTAAACAACCTTAACACGGGACACATGCTAGCATGGCATTTAGCTACTTCCGGGTCATTCCTTCCAGAATAAATGTGTATTTTGTCGTAAAGTGATTAAAACAGTCGTAACATCGCCTTGTGCGATATTTTATATTTTTTACTCGGAAATTACTTGTGCATTAGAAAAAGAAAGACAGAAGCCATAACTGCTCTTTTAATTGAACACTAAAATACGGTATAGGAAATATATTCAATAATATCCAGACATAGCCTGTCGAACACCGACGATAATTTGTCCGTGTTTTTACGAGCGATATGTGGACGTTCAAACCGGAGCTCCAGTTAACAGCCACTAAAGTTGTTCTCCAGCTGTTCATTGTGTCACTTTAAACCGCAAAGGAAGTAAAGTAAACAACCTTAACATGGGACACATGCTAGCATGGCATTTAGCTACTTCCGGGTCATCCCTTCCAGAATACATGTTTATTTTGTCGTAAAGTGATTAAAACAGTCGTAACATCGTCTTGTGCGATATTTTACTTTTTTTTTTTTACTAAAAATTACTTGTGCATTAGAAAAAGAAAGACAGAAGCCAGAACTTCTCTTTTAATTGAACACTAAAATACGGTATAAGAAATCTATCCAATAATATCCAGACATAGCCTGCCGAACACCGGCGACAATTTGTCCGTGTTTTTACTTTTTTACGAGCGATATGTGGGCTTTCAAACCGGAGCTCCAATTGACCGCCACTAAAGTTTTTCTCCAGCTGTTCATTGTGTCACTTTAAACCGCACAGGATGGCAAGTAAACAACCTTAACACGGGACACATGCTAGCATGGCATTTAGCTACTTCCGGGTCATTCCTTCCAGAATACATGGTAATTTTGTCGTAAAGTGATTAAAACAGTCGTAACGTCGCCTTGTGCGATATTTTATACTTTTTTACTCTGAAATTACTTGTGCATTAGAAAAAGAAAGACAGAAGCCAGAACTGCTCTTTTAATTGAACACTAAAATACGGTATAAGAAATCTATCCAATAATATCCAGACATAGCCTGCCGAACACCGGCGACAATTTGTCCGTGTTTTTACTTTTTTACGAGCGATATGTGGGCTTTCAAACCGGAGCTCCAGTTGACCGCCACTAAAGTTGTTCTCCGGCTGTTCATTGTGTCACTTTAAACCGCACAGGAAGTAAAGTAAACAACCTTAACATGGGACACATGCTAGCATGGCATTTAGCTACTTCCGGGTCATTCCTTCCAGAATACATGTTAATTTTGTCGTAAAGTGATTAAAACAGTCGTAACGTCGCCTTGTGCGATATTTTATACTTTTTTACTCGGAAATTACTTGTGCATTAGAAAAAGAAAGACAGAAGCCAGAACTGCTCTTTTAATTGAACACTAAAATACGGTATAAGAAATCTATCCAATAATATCCAGACATAGCCTGCCGAACACCGGCGACAATTTGTCCGTGTTTTTACTTTTTTACGAGCGATATGTGGGCTTTCAAACCGGCGCTCCGGTTGACCGCCACTAAAGTTGTTCTCTAGCTGTTCATTGTGTCACTTTAAACCGCACAGGATGGCAAGTAAACAACCTTAACACGGGACACATGCTAGCATGGCATTTAGCTACTTCCGGGTAATTCCTTCCGGAATAAATGTTTATTTTGTCGTAAAGTGATTAAAACAGCCGTAACATCGCCTTGTGCGATATTTTTCGTAACTAATTGTAAATTATTTGTGCATTAGAAAAAAAGACAGAAGCCAGAACTGCTCTTTTAATTGAACACTAAAATACGGTATAGGAAATCTATCCAATAATATCCAGACATAGCCTCCCTTTGTCTTATTTGTATTTTTTAAAGAGAGAGAGAAAAATCACTTTAAATGATGTAGTAAATTGCAGTTTCTCCATCTTGCACAGAGAATTTGACATTTACACAGTAATAAAATATTAACGTCTGAAATACATGACATAGAAAATGTGATATTTTTTTAAATTATATATACAATTCTATTTAATTGATGTTATACAAAGGAGGAAAATCATTTACTTGTACTGATCGAGAGCATTTATGACCTTCAAATTAGTTGAATTCCATTAACTTCCTGTTTTGTGATGTCATTCGCTGGGATTTTTTGGTTGGCTTGTTTTGAAAACACCGAAAGCCCGTTGTGCATATGGTCAACCAAAGCTTCCATTGATCGAAAGGGCCCCGCCTTTTCTCGACATAGCTTTAACCAAATCAAACGTACTATAGCTAAAGCACATTTTTGGAGGGATACATCCTTGACGGATAGATGCATTCCAAAATGAATGTTTTGTTCGACCGTATATCGAAACAATGGACCAAATAAGACAAAGAAGCATGTAAATATATTTTAATTGTATATACACTGACATTGTCAAACATGAAGCTCACGGACAGCGCGTTAAGGAGCTTCAGGGTGGCGAGGACTTATCGAGAAAACTCGGATAGAGTCAATTGTTTAGACTACAGTCCTAATGGCGAAAATGCTATCTCAAGCAGCGACGACGACCGTATTGTGTTGTATGACATCGTCCGAGGAAAGTAAGTAAGCACTGGTAATGTCTACTTCTTAGATATGAATCAAAAAAACTACACAGAGTGTGACTGAGCCATTGAATAATGTATTTATTATGGTGCTTAGTTCATTTGTCGGGGTGGGGCGATACTGCAAATTTTACCATCGATCCGATACCATGTAAATCAGGGACAGCGTTGCCAATAGTGATACTGATATCAATGCTGTTTATGTTAGAATATTCAGTACTTTTAATGATTTTGCCTTTAATTTGTTGCTCATGAGTATCAACGGTATTTTCTGTAACCATATTTTGATCATATAATCTGTCAGATTTCATTTTATTTATACTATAATGTCAGGTTTATTCAAACGCTACGTAACGTTATGACAGTTTTATTCTCATTGACTCACTATTAACCAAGGCGTTATTGTACAATTTTTCCTCAATAATGGTACCATTTAATTCTTTTTTTTCTGGAAAAATTTGAATCAGAATTGAATTTTTGTAATATTAAAATTGTCCTTAAAAATACAATTTAATTCTTATTGTATTACAGAATTTTTTTATTTTAATGAAACACTTTTTAAATTCATCTTCTGTTACATATTTTCTTTTTTAGAAAAATATGACATTGTCATTGCACAATAACACAGCAGTGAAATTGCCAACGAAATGTTGTTGCCTGGCTCCCATGTAATAATAAATAATAATGTGGAGAATAAATATATTACATCAAATATGAACAACAATGTACAGCGTAAACAGTAATTCGTACAAATAATTTAATATGATTTAATTCTTATTTTAATGAAACACTTTTTAATTAATCTTCTGTTACATATTTTCTTTTAAAAAATATGACATAGACATAGACTTTCTTTATTGTCATTGCACAATAACACAGCAGTGAAATTGCCAACGAAATGTCGTTGCCTGGCTCCCATGTAATAATAAATAATAATGTGGAGAATAAATATATTACATCAAATATGAAAAACAATGTACAGCGTAAACAGTAATTTGTACAAATAATTTAAATAATGTAATATGATTTAATTCTTATAATATTACTACTTTTTTCTTTAAAAAAAAGCACAATTAAATTCTTGTAAAATTGTTTTTTTTTATTTAAAAACAATTACATTAAAAACCAGCATATTTTAATTATGTTGCATTTTTTTCTTTAAAAAAAATTACAATTAAATTTTTTTGAGCCATTGAATAATGTATTTATTATGGTGTTTAGTTAATTTTTCAGGGTGGGGCGATACTGCAAATTTTACCATCGATCTGATACCATGTATCTGGAAAAAATTGGATCCGAATTGAATTTTTGTAATATTAAAATTGTCCTTAAAAATACAATTTAATTCTTATTGTATTACAGATTTTTTTTATTTTAATGAAACACTTCAAATTCATTTTCTGTTACATATTTTCTTTAAAAAAAATATGACATAGACTTTCTTTATTGTCATTGCACAATAACACAGCAGTGAAATTGCCAACGAAATGTTGTTGCCTGGCTCCCGTGTAATAATAAATAATAATGTGGAGAATAAATATATTACATCAAATATGAACAACAATGTACAGCGTAAACAGTAATTTGTACAAATAATTTAAATAATTTAATATGATTTAATTCTTATAATATTACTACTTTTTTCTTTAAAAAAAGCACAATTAAATTCTTGTAAAATAGTTTTTTTCTTTAAAAACAATTACATTAAAAAAACAGCATATATTAATTATGTTGCATTTTTTTCTTTAAAAAAAATGACAATTTAATTTATTTTTTAAAATTGTTTGATTGTAGTATTGACATCAGATTGTGTTGAATGTGGTTTTGAATACCAGGCCCGTTCAGACCCTGTACAGCAAGAAGTACGGTGCAGACCTGATCCGATACACACATGGAGATTCTCAGAACGTCATCTACACTTCCAATAAACTGGATGGTAACGTATCACAATAATTATACAAGAAATAATACATTATTTAATGTATTATTATTATTATAGTATTATAGTATTATTAATTATTTAAAATTATACAATAAATACTAAATACTTATCCATATTTCATTCACTCCTGCCATTCTGTAAATTTCTTTGATGTATTTGATTTATTTTTACTTCTTTTCTTTGTTTAACTCATCCATTAACTCGTTATTAATAAACCTCCAGATACGATCCGCTATCTGTCGCTGACTGACAACAAGTACATCAGATATTTCCGAGGTCACACAGCAAGGTGAGCCATGTTTGATGTAATATTAATCACATTTTTCATCATTTTGGTCAAAACGAACAGAACGTTTTGCTACTTAAAATGTCCTCATTTTAAAAATGGATGATGCTTTCCAGAGTTATTGCTCTGTCCATGTCACCAGTGGAAGACATGTTCATATCAGGATCCCTGGATGAGACCATACGCATCTGGGATCTGCGCTCTGAAAACTCTCAGGTGAGTGATACGGTGTGAAAACACAAAAGCAAACCCATCCTGATTCCTGATTTTAATGATTTAATACCTTTAACGCTAATTATTGGAACACAAAATGTGTTGTTTTTTTTTTTTGTTTTTTTTCAAAATGCACATATGAGAAAGGGTATTTAAGGTGGCCATTTGCGAGTTGCATCTTCTCTGAAGAGTAGCACCGTGATAAAATTAAGGTAAAAAAAAAAAACTGTCTTCAATGCTTTTGCGTCTGCTATACACTACACTTTTTGTTTTGTTTTGGTTAAAATTACAATTTAAAAAATGGTGAAATACAATTTATTTGTAATTAATTTTAGCATTGTAAAATTTAGATTTCGTCGAGTTTAAAAACATATTTGTAAAATACAAATTATATATATATATATATATATATATATATATATATATATATATTCAACAATATATATTGTATTTCTTTGTTAATACATTTAGACAACAAATGTTGTTTTACAACAAACATTTGTAAAATTATACCATTTATAAAAACTAAATTCATTCATTCATTTTCTACCACTTTTTCCTCACGAGGGTCGCAGGGGTGCTGGAGCCTATCCCAGCTGTCTGTAAATAAAAAAAATTGCAATTATTTAAAAAATGGTGAAATACAATTTATTTGTAATTAATTTTAGCATTGTAAAATTTATATTACATTTACTTTAAAAACATATTTGTAAAATACTATATATATATATATTCAACAATATATATTGTATTTCTTTGTTAATACATTTATAAGCAAACATTTAAAATAAAATTAAAGTAAAAGTAAAATTATACCATTTATAAAAAACTAGTTCATTCATTCATTTTCTACCGCTTTTTCTCACGAGAGTCACAGGGGTGCTGGAGCCTATCCCAGCTGTCTTTTGGGGGCGACTCCAATTAGCGACTCCAAATTGTCCATAGGTATGAATGTGAGTGTGAATGGTTGTTTGTATATATGTGCCCTGTGATTGGCTGGCCACCAGGCCAGGGTGTACCCCGCCTCTCGCCCAAAGACAGCTGGGATAGGCTCCAGCACCCCCCGCGACCCTCGTGAGGAAAAATGTATACAATATTTTACATTATTTTAACATAATAAAATTAATGGATTAATGTACCAGTGTTATTTGTCGAGTTATAAAAAAGTTAATAAAAATATGTATTGTATTCCACAATTTAGTCCAGTTTTTTATAATCATTTGTATAATTTTACAAATGTATAAATTGTATTTCACGATTTGTTTTAATAATTTTTCAATTAAAAAGAATAAAATATCTAACTTTATAATCAAATGAATGAAAAATATTTTAATTTTAACGTTATTTGTAGAATTTGTATTTTTTTGATTAAATTATATGATCAATTATAACAAATAAATGATAAAATCATGTATATAAATAAAAATACAAACACCTGGACTGGTGGCCAGCCAATCACAGGGCACATATAGACAAACAACCATTCACACTCACATTCATACCTATGGACAATTTGGAGTCGCTAATTAACCTAGCATGTTTTTTTTTTTGAATGTGGGAGGAAACCGGAGTACCCGGAGAAAACCCACGCATGCAAACTCCACACAGAGATGGTCGAGGGTGGAATTGAACCCTGGTCTCTTAGCTGTGAGGTCTGCGCGCTAACCACATTTTAATTTTTCTACACAAAAAAAGATGAAAAAATAAACAAACAAATCAAGAATAAAGAAAATAATTCAGTAATTAATAAATAAATATAATAATAAAACAGCAAATAAGAAGAAACCACATATAGTTGGTGGGTAGAGAAATTATAACCCTTTATTAACAGTTATTTAACATTTAATGGAACTTAATAATTTTACCCAATTAGCAAGTTAGCATCTGGAAGCAGCATAACTTTAACCACATGTTTGATGAGCTGCTTGTATTTACACTTTTATACCACTATAAATACTTGAAACCGACATCAGATACCATTTGAAGTATATATATGTATATATGTATATATACATGAAGTATTTGTGTTCCAGGGTCTAACAACCCCCATGGGCCGACCCATTTGTTCCTTCGATCCAGACGGGCTCATTTTCGCCGTGGGGGTGGAGTCACAGACCATCAAGCTGTATGACGTCCGCGCCTTCGACAAGGTAAAGCGTCCACGGAAAACGGCTTCGGTCGGATGTCATGTTGAAGTGTGATCTCGGTTTTTGGCCCAAAGGGTCCGTTTAAGTCCTTCGAGATGAGGCTGCATCGGAGCTGCGTGTGGAGCGGACTCAAGTTCAGCAACGACGGCAAGCAGATTCTCATCTCCACCAACGGGGGGGTGATTTGCATCCTCAATGCTTTCAGTGGAGATGTGATGCACACGTTCTCCGTAAGGCCGCCGCCCCCGCACGCCATGCTTGTACTGGTATGTTTTGAAGTATGTTTTTTTGTGCACGTGAAGGGCTACAACAACAGCAGAGGCTTAACCCTGGAGGCGTGCTTCACCCCGGACTCCCAGTTTGTCATGATAGGTCAGACCTTCTACTTCATGCGTTCTTCTACCTCTACCACAACCTCTCTTTCTCTTTCTCCTCGTGCTTTCAGGCTCGGAGGATGGGAGAGTCCATGTTTGGAACACTGACAGCGGGATGAAGGTGGCTGTGCTGGACGGGAAACATCCAGGGCCCATTAGCACCATCCAGTTTAACCCCAGATATATGACCTTTGCCACCGCCTGCACCAACATGGTGAGAGGAAGCAAACAAATTATATTTCACATTTAGTTTTTAGGGCGGCACGGCGGACGAGTGGTTAGCGCGCAGACCTCACAGCTAGGAGGACCAGGGTTCGATTCCACCCTCGGCTATCTCTGTGTGGAGTTTGCATGTTCTCCCCGTGCATGCGTGGGTTTTCTCCGGGTACTCCGGTTTCCTCCCACATTCCAAAAACATGCTAGGTTAATTAGCGACTCCAAATTGTCCATAGGTATGAATGTGAGTGTGAATGGTTGTTTGTCTATATGTGCCCTGTGATTGGCTGGCCACCAGTCCAGGGTGTACCCCGCCTCTCACCCAAAGACAGCTGGGATAGGCTCCAGCACCCCCCCCCCCCCCCCACACGACCCTCGTGAGGAAAAAGCGGTAGAAAATTAATGAATGAATTAATGGATTTAGTTTTTAGGGCTGCACGGTGGTCGAGTGGTTAGCGTGCAGACCTCACAGCTAGGAGACCAGGGTTCAATTCCACCCTCGGCCATCTCTGTGTGGAGTTTGCATGTTCTCCCCGTGCATGCGTGGGTTTTCTCCGGGTACTCCGGTTTTCCTCCCACATTCCAAAAACATGCTAGGTTAATTAGCGACTCCAAATTGTCCATAGGTATGAATGTGAGTGTGAATGGTTGTTTGTCTATATGTGCCCTGTGATTGGCTGGCCACCAGTCCAGGGTGTACCCCGCCTCTCGCCCAAAAGACAGCTGGGATAGGCTCCAGCACCCCCGCGACCCTCGTGAGGAAAAATGAATGAATGATATTTGCCTTGAGCTGGTTTCATAATTATACCTTTTGAGTGTTAAGTTGGTGTGTGATGAGTTTAGTGTTCTTTGTAAGAACACTAACACATTCCAAAAATATGCTAGGTTAATTAGCAACTCCAAATTGTCCATAGGTATGAATGTGAGTGTGAATGGTTGTTTGTCTATATGTGCCCTGTGATTGGCTGGCCACCAGTCCAGGGTGTACCCCGCCTCACACCCAAAGACAGCTGGGATAGGCTCCAGCACCCCCGCGACCCTCGTGAGGAAAAAGCGGTAGAAAATGAATGAATTAATTAATTTTTTATAAATGGTGTAATTTTACAAATGTTTGTTTATAAATGTATTAACAAAGAAATGCAATATATATTGTTGAATATATATATATAGTATTTTTACAAATATGTTTTAAAACTAGACGTAATATAAATTTTACAATGCTAAAATTAATTACAAATAACTTGTATTTCACCATTTTTTAAATAATTGTAATTTCTTTTTGAATTGATTTTAAATTATGAATATACAGTGAAGAAAATAAGTATTTGAACACCCTGCTATTTTGCTATTTCTCCCACTTAGAAATCATGGAGGGGTCTGAAATTTTCATCGTAGGTGCATGTCCACTGTGAGAGAGATAAACTAAAAAGAAAAATCCAGAAATCACAATGCATGATTTTTTAACAATTTATTTGTGTGATACAGCTGCAAATAAGTATTTGAACACCTGTGTATCATCTAGAATTCTGACCCTGAAAGACCTGTTAGTCTGCCCATTAGAAGTCCACCTGCACTCCATGTATCATCCTGAATCAGATGCACCTGTTTGAGGTCGTTAGCTGCATAAAGACACCTGTCCACCCCATACAATCAGTAAGACTTTAACTTGTAACATGGCGAAGACCAAAGAGCTGTCCAAAGACACCAGAGACAAAATTGTACACCTCCACAAGGCTGGAAAGGGCTACGGAGCAATTACCAAGCAGCTTGGTGAAAAAAGGTCCACTGTTGGAGCTATCATTAGAAAATGGAAGAAGCTAAACATGACGGTCAATCTCAATCGGAGTGGAGCCCCATGCAAGATATCACCTCGTGGGGTCTCAATGATTCTAAGAAAGGTGAGGAATCAGCCCAGAACTACACGACAGGACTTGGTCAATGACCTGAAAAGAGCTGGGACCACCGTTTCCAAGGTTACTGTAGGTAATACACTAAGACGTCATGATGTGAAATCATGCATGGCACGAAAGGTTCCCCTGCTTAAACCAGCACATGTCAAGGCCCGTCTTAAGTTTGCATATGACCATTTGGATGATACAGAGGAGTCATGGGAGAAAGTTTTATGGTCAGATGAGACCAAAATAGAACTTTTTGGTCATAATTCCAATAAGCGTGTTTGGAGGAAGAAGAATGAAGAGTACAATCCGAAGAACACCATCCCTACTGTGAAGCATGGGGGTGGTAGCATCATGCTTTGGGGGTGTTTTTCTGCACATGGGACAGGACGAGTGCACTGCATTAAAGAGAGGATGACTGGGGCCGTGTATTGTGAGATTTTGGGGAACAACCTCCTTCCCTCTGTCAGAGCATTGAAGATGGGTCGTGGCTGGGTCTTCCAACACGACAACGACCCGAAGCACACAGCCAGGAAAACCAAGGAGTGGCTCCGTAAGAAGCATATCAAGGTTCTAGCATGGCCCAGCCAGTCTCCAGACCTGAACCCAATCGAAAATCTTTGGAGGGAGCTCAAACTCCGTGTTTCTCAGCGACAGCCCAGAAACCTGACTGATCTAGAGAAGATCTGTGTGGAGGAGTGGGCCAAGATCCCTCCTGCAGTGTGTGCAAACCTGGTGAAAAACTACAGGAAACGTTTGACCTCTGTAATAGCAAACAAAGGCTACTGTACCAAATATTAACATTCATTTTCTCAGGTGTTCAAATACTTATTAGCAGCTGTATCACACAAATAAATTGTTAAAAAAATCATGCATTGTGATTTCTGGATTTTTCTTTTTAGTTTATCTCTCTCACAGTGGACATGCACCTACGATGAAAATTTCAGACCCCTCCATGATTTCTAAGTGGGAGAAATAGCAAAATAGCAGGGTGTTCAAATACTTATTTTCTTCACTGTATGTAGATTGATTAATGATAAATAAAAATACTAAAATTAAACCATTAAAAAGAAAATATATGCCCATATTATATATAATATTACATTGTATAATATTTATTAATATATATATATATACATTTTTAAATCTAATTGTAATTTTTTATTTAAATGTAATAATAAATAATAATCACATAATAATGACAAACATTTTATCCCACAATATTATTTGTAGAGTTTTACCATTTTAAAAATCTAAATATGTATATTCAATTGTGAAATTATTTTTCCCCCAAATAATTATTTGTAATGGACAGTAAACCTCGGATATATCGGACTCGGATATATCGAAAATTCGCTCACAACGGACAGATAAAAAAGAACCGATTTTTCTGTAATGCATTTCCAATAAAAATTCATTGCATATATCGGATTTTTTATAACGGATTTCGCCTATTTCGGACAAAATCTCCAGTCCCGTTCCAATGCATTTCCATGAAATTTCCCTCGCATATATCGGATGGCCGCATCGTTATGCTAATCTTGTTGATGTCACTGGCTATTGTCTTTCTCCTGGCTCCAGATTTAGGACAAATATAAAAGTGAGTGACGTCAATAATACTAGCACAGCAGTGAATGAGATCTTAACCTCACTATTGGAAATAACGTAGGCCTGACGGGCGTAACAGGGCCTAGCTTAATTAACAATTTGTTATGCTCAGAGTCCAATAAAGTTAAATTCTCATTACCTTACGTCTCTTTTCATTGCCCAGTCCAGGTACATTGGAAACATAGTCAAGGAAGTGCCTTTTTATAATGGATAAAATCCCATTTACGCATATACCGGATATAAATCCCATATATGCGTAAAACGGACATTTTCCGGTATACGCATATAACGGATTTCGCTTATATCGGACAAAACCAGTGGGAACAATTGAATCCGATATATCCGAGGTTTACTGTATTTTACAAATACATATTTTTAAAATAGAATCTTTATTTAAAAATGCTAAAAAAATTGATTACCAATGAATTATACTCCACAATTTCTTTATCATTTGTATAATCCTGAAATGAATCCATTCAAAGGGAAATATTTCTTTATTTGTATTATTCACATGATACATGAATACATATTTTTTTGAATTGATTTTGAATTATGAATATATGTAGATTGATTAATGATAAATAAAAATACTAAAATGAAACCATTAAAAAGAAAACATGTGTCCATATTAAATATAATATTACATTGTATAATATTTATGAATATAAACAGAGCCAGATAAAGTGGTTGGATTTTCTACCTGGCGCTAATACAGCTGCGGTTGTCGACCACATAGGAGGTGGTTCATTGAATAGAGCTGTCAATCATTGATGGGAGGTGTATAGCTATTCTTCCTCCTTGTGTTAGCTTATACTAACACCCTCTTGTTGATCTCTCCACAGACATTTTGGCTCCCAATCCTGGACGACACGTAAAAGACACGACGATGTAACTACAGTATGTACACTGACTTTTTACAGTTTTACAGTACTCTCATGTAAGTCTTACATTTTTATGGTTTCTGCCCTTTTACCCAAAAGTCATTTTTAAAACGCAATTTTTAAAATATTTTAACATCAGCGTTTTATTATATTGTCACCTACCTTTGATGAAAAATAAAGGTTTTGTTGTTTGTTTTTTTACTTTGGAATATTCCCGCACCATTCTACCTCGTCTTCCTCGTCTCGAGTTTGTTATCAAATATTCTAATCAATTCTAATTAATTATTCAAATATTATGTTATTCAAATACTGTACAACATACGATCAAATATTCTGTCACAAAATATGACTAAATAAAATCGCACAATAAATTACAGAATCACAGAAAGCAATACATTTCACATACTATACATCATTTTGTAATATTTAAAAAATGTGTATTTTATTCCTAAAATAAAAAAATAGCAATAAACTACACATACTATATAGTGTACATATCATTTATTGCTCTTAATTTTTTTAGATATTATAATTTAGTATTAAATTTCCTGGTTAAATGAAACTACAATTTAAAAAGAAGTTATTCCATTACATCAGCACATTCTAAAAAAACACTTGAGTTTTTTTTTTCATGAAAACCCAACAAAAATGAAAACATCGATCATTAATTTACAAGAATAAAGCGAAAATATGAAGAGAAAAAAGCTGTAATATTATAGCTATATAATCCTATGAGGGAATTTTTTTAGTTTTTAGGCATAAATAATATGAGAAACCAAGTTTTTTTGAAAAAAAAATTGCGGGTAAAGTTATTTGCGAAAATAAAGTCCAAATATGATGGTAAGGAAGTCATAATTGAAATAGAGATTTATTTATTTATTTATTTTAAACAGCTGTCATGAGAAAAAGTTGCGATTTGACGAGAATAAACTTTGAATGTTATAAGAAAAATTGTCACTTAGGTGGTATATATGTATACATACATACATACATACATTTTTTTTACATAAATACTTTTTTAATGCTAAAATTAATTAGTTACAAATAAATTATATAAATAATGTATAAGTTTTCAAATATTTTACAATAAATAAAATTAATGGATTAATGTACCAGTGTTATTTGTCGAGTTAATAGAAAATTTACTAGAAATATGTAATATATTCCACAATTAATTCCACACTTTTTTATAATCATTTGTATAATTTTACAAATTTATAAATTGTATTTCACGATTTGTTTTAATAATTTTACAATGAAAAAGAATAAAATATCTAACTTTATAATAAAATTAATAAAAAATATTTTTATTTTAACATTATTTGTAGAATTTTTATTTTTTTGATTAAATAATATGATCAATTATAACAAATAAATGATAAAATCATGTCTATAAATAAAAATACAAACATTTATTTTACAAATAATGTGTGTTTTACAAATAGGTTTTTAAAATAGAATCTAAATTTAAAAATACTAAAAGTTGTTTACAAATAAATTATATTGCAATTACGAATATTTTAAATTGATAATATGAAAAAGAAAATACTAAAATAAATAAATTTTAAAACGAATAAATATTGTATCATTTGGATAATGTCACAAATATTTCTATATAGGGTAAAATAAAAAATACCAAAATGAATCCATTCAAAAGGAAATATTTCTTTATCTTTATATATTGTATTCACATTATAGTACATGAATGTAGAACAGTCATAACATGAGAAACATGTATGGATAAAGTCAGAATATTATGGAAATTTTATGACAATTATTTCAGAAGAAAGTTCAAGTATTTGGACATAAAAACAACAGCAAAAATGGTGAAAAAAATGCAAAATACCAAAGTGGCAAAGTTTGCATCCTTTCATTTTTCACAAACAACTTCTCCATTTCATATAAGTAATCATACAATTGTCAGCAATGTTTTCTAAAACCTTCATCTTTTTCCACGCCTTGATATATTTGATAGAAATGTTGAATAAATAATACAATGGCTGAGTTAAATTGAATGAAAATATGTATATGAGCGGGGTTGGTGGGAGTCTGTTCATATAAATAATGAATGGATGCTTGGGTTATGTACTCGCCGCTAAATGAATAATGCACCGCGCCGTCACAGCTAACCTCACTGCTACACACTTTATCTTTCCCGCAAGCACCTGTGTGTGTGTGTGTGTGTGTGTGTGTGTGTGTGGCGAGCCAAAACATTGCGTTAATTCACGGTTTCCTTGTTGGAGACATGGTACGCTAGTTTGCCCTTGAGCAACGCCCAGACCTCTGTCTCAAAGTGAAACTTTAGAGTAGTCTGTGTGCAGCTTGTATAGCGGTGTAGCTTTACTATCCACTGACAGTAAATCCACACACTGGCATTATTGTCTCAATTGCTGCCGAGCCAAGTTGATGAGTAGCAAGATAGTCAAACGTGGTGGTGGTAGTGTCAGGACCGCAAGAATTCATGGAAGAAGTTTAGGGGTGTCTTTAGTCATCTGGGGAGCCCCCATGTCCTTGTACTGCACCTTTGGTAGTTTGGATAAAAAACTTTATAGTTTGTTTATAGGTAGTTTGTTTTCTTCTTGCCGTTTTCTGTTCTACCTCCGCTTCATTTTTCTCCAAACCACACCAACAGGTTGTTTTTCTACTGTCTTCCTGAATCAAACCGCACATGCTCAGTAAAATGAAATAGCCCCTCGCAAGAGACGGGAGGTTGGGAACGGTCCAAACGCTCATGATAGATTTCGCATTTTCACGTTGTTTTAAGCATGTGAATTAAGACTAAAACAGTCATGTACCGTAATTTCCGGTCTATAGAATGCATCGCTATTTAAGCCCCACCTACTAAAAAAACAGATAACCCACCGGTGTGCCACCCTGGAGGTGGATAGAAGCAGTGTTGGTGTGGCCCAGCAAGGTGCACTGTGGTCGGATACACTCTACGAGTAGCCAATGCACCACCTTGGATATCAGGGGAATCAAATAGAGAGCAGGTGGAGCCACATGGTGTGGCCCAGCGAGGTGCACTGTGGTCGGACACACTCTCCGAGTAGCCAATGTGCCGCCCTGGAGATCAGGGGAACCAGGGTAGAGAGTGGGTGGTGGCACCTGGTGCGGCCCACCGAGGTGCACTGTGGTCGGATACAGTGTATGAGCACCCCGGAGGTTGGTAGAACCAGGATAGGAAGCGGGTGGGGTCACCTTGGTGTGGCCCAGTGAGGTGCACTGTCATCGGACACACTCTCCAAGTAGCCAATATGCCGCCATGGAGTTCAGGGGAACCATGGTAGAGAGCGGGTGGTGGCCCAGCAAGGTGCACTGTGGTCGGGACACACTCGATGAGTAGCCAATGCACCACCCTGGAGGTCAGGGGAACCATGGTAGAGAGCGGGTGGTGGCACCTGGTGTGGCCCAGCGAGGTGCACTGTGGTCGGACACACTCTATGAGTAGCCAATGCACCACCCTGAAGGTCAGGGGAACCATGGTATAGAGCGGGTGGTGGCCCAGCAAGGTGCACTGTGGTCGGACACACTCTACGAGTAGCCAATTCACCACCCTGGAGGTCAGGGGAACCATTGTAGAGAGCGGGTGGAGTCACTTGGTGTGGCCCAGCGAGGTGCACTGTCATCGGTCACACTCTCCAAGTAACCAATGTGCCGCCCTGGAGGTCAGGGGAACCATGGTAGAGAGCATGTGGAGCCACGTAGTGTGGCCCAGCAAGGTGCACTGTGGTCGGACACACTCTATGAGTAGCCAATGTACCATCCTGGAGGTCAGGGGAACCATTGTAGAGAGCGGGTGGTGGCACTTGGTGTGGCCCAGCAAGGTGCACTGTGGTCGGATACGGTGTATGAGCACCCCAGAGGTCGGTAGAACCAGGATAGGAAGCGGGTGGAGGCACATTGGTGTGGCCCAGCGAGGTGCACTGTCATCGGTCACACTCTCCAAGTAGCCAATGCACCACCCTGGAGGTCAGGGGAACCATGGTAGAGAGCAGGTGGAGCCACGTGGTGTGGCCCAGCAAGGTGCACTGTGGTCGGGCACACTCTCCCTAGGTTTGCCTGTGTTTGCATGATGGTGTCCGCCCCTGAATAAGTTCTATCCATTCATCATGAGTACTTACTTAGTACTTACTTATATACTTACTCATTGTTTCCTGCATATAAAACTATAGTTGTACCGGATTACATTATCCCCTGTGAGGGAAATTGCATTGTTTTTTGTACTCTATATAAAGTTTTTTTCAAAACGTTCAAAAGCAAGTGAGGTATACACTTGCCAATGCACCAAACACACGTTGACCCCCTCCCAGCATCCTCGGTCCAGGGAGCAGTGTTGATTCTTACCGCGGTGTCACATTACAGACTGCAATTTGAGACAAAGCGGTTAATGCTAAGCTCTTATATGAAGGAGTGATAAAATGTCCGTCTGACATGCGCCACACCCGCGTATCAGCCACGCTCACCCCTCCCCGAGACTCCTAAAAAAAAAAAATGCGCTCAGCGATCCGCGAGAGCTTTTCGATCAGTGGTCAGGCTGCCATATCCGCTGACAGACGCAATATTACTCATCCAGTTCCGCAGATTGCATTTCAGGTGTGAGGAATCTCCAAACTCCCCCCTTTTTGAAGGGTTGGCGTCACTGGTGTGTGTCTATCTACCATCAGTGGACAGGTAGAGCCTTCCATGAAAGCAGCCCGGCGAGAGACGGCCAAAAAAGATGTCACACCAAACTGGGATTAACGGTATGTTTGCACTTTTTTTTGCTTTTGAGGACTTTTTTTTTTTCAAAGTTTGTTGCCAGGTTAGGCTTCACTACTCGTCGAAACATTGCATTCACTCTCTGACACATCAGTGTATTTGAATGGTTTCCTTCAATTTGAGGACATTTCTACAATTGAAACATCAAATACCAAGTTGCTGCCAACTGTAAATAGAATTAATTGTATTTTTATTGTTGCGTATGGATATGAAAAGCATTGACTTGTAGGAAAAGCCAGTTTTTCATGAGTGTTATGGCATTTGGTAACAGGAGCATAAGTGGATGGTTGGCCTGCAGCGAGCCTCTCTCACCTTTCTACCTGATCATGCATCATTTATGAGTGCTGTGTTTGGTGACCATGGCGATGGAGAAAGAAGGAGATGATGACACATAACACAAATGTAGTTTCCAGCTCCAAATTTGTGGTTTTTAAGTTTTATTTTGATTTTTTTTAGCTTGTTTTTCCACCGTTTTTTTTTTCTCATCTGTTCTGTTTTCTTGGCTTGTGGAGGTCATGTGACTCCGGCCTGGATTGTGTGCTGTCACTGGGGTGTCTCGGGTTCTTGTTCATGTCAGATATACAGAATATGACAGGGGCATACGCTGCAGACAGTGCCAGGAAAATTATATTATATATATTAAAAATAAAAAATATTCACTCTATTTATAAACTGTGTGGCGATGAGGATGTTGTCAATTTAGACTTTAGAAGTTGGACAAACGATGAAATAGTCGAACGCTCTTTTGAACAAATATGACCTAGTTGACATGCCAGGTATTAATGTTCATATGATTGTGTATATTTATTTATTTATTGTAATTATGTATAATTTTTTAGCCTGTTATTTTCCTTTTTTGTGTGGGCCTAACATTATTCTTAATTATTAATGCATTATTTTATTAAATTATCTTTTTTATATGTATATAATTCATATATATTATATATGTTATGTATATATTTTTTTACATTACATTATTTTATTAAATTATTTTTATACATATAATTCATATATATTATATATGTTATATACATATATAATATATTTTTTTACATTATTAAAAAAACAAAACAACAACAAAAACTTAAACTGTATTATGGAAAGCAGGAAGTGAACAAATGTAACAGTTACTGATTGTAAAAGTACCAGATGGAGGGGTAGGATTTAATAAGCTTTGCTTCTTCCTACTCCTTTTGGACATGTGGAACTGGGAATTGATTATGGGATGCACTCAATTGTAATCTGATGCATGTTCAAATGAAATAAAACCATTACCATAAATACGATTACAATAATTTTAATTTTTTTTTACGTACAGCAACAGAATTATTGCATTGTTTTTATTGGTCCTGTCACTTGTTGCTAGGCAGAGTTCACTGGGCTCACTCATTATTGCCCTATAACAAATTAACATTCTGTTTGGATGACAAATTTTGGGCTTTTCACTGTATTAAATACAACTTATTTATGGAGTGCGGTTGGGGCTCCATCTGTTCTATTTATTCATGTTTTGTGACTGTTTTCTAGCAACTTCTGAGCTCAAAGACTTCCTGGTCCAAGCGAGGGGCGGCGCCATCAGGATTATGAAAATCGTCATCCAAAACGGTAAGTGTGTTTTCACGGACGACTTCCGGATCTCCACCCGGCTAATCTCAGATCTTTGTCCACAGAGGAGTTGGTGCTGGAGTCGTGCAGACAGCCGGCGCAGAGCTGGGATAAGGACTACGACCACTTCCTGTTACCCCTGCTCACGCCACAGCAACCCTGCTACGTCCTCTACCGGCTGGACTCCCAGAATGCACTGGGCTACGAGTGGATATTTATTGCGTGGTCACCTGACCAGTCACCAGTATGTCTGCGAGCACGCGCGCCACACAAAAGTGCCGGGTTTTTTTTTTCAGGACAGTGAACTTCCGCCATTACAATACACAAACGTATTGATTCGCATACATCTATATAAACTTACTGTATATCAATTTACTATAATGTCAAATGGCTTAATAGAGAAAATAAAGTAAATATGTAATTTACGGCGTAAATAAAACACCTGCTCGAGCAGCGTCACAGTAAATGTGTTCTCTAGGAACCTCAGTGACGAGTCACCGAACAATTACTGACACCTAGTGGCCAATGTACACAATACACAATTCCAAGGCTGCTTCTGCTTTTGTTTGTGTTTTAGTTCGGTTAGCAATTTGTATGCTTGAAAGTGATTAATTTTGGCCAATACTAAGCACAACTTGCTAAAATATGCACTAATAACAGGCCGCCGCATTCTACGGAGACCAATGGAGACGTGGGTGATGGAAAAAAAAGACAATTTTTTCCTTTGCGTAGCAAAACTATGTGGAACTACAGTACACACATAGTCATAGCTTGCCTCCACACAGTGAAAATCGTGTGGAAACTAATTTAATCGTCAGCATTTGCGCACCCCTACTGCACAAGTAAGGAACGAGTTTTAAATTCCGTGATAAGTTATTCGGCTATTTTCAAAATAAAATGCTAAAAAACCGGTCCGAGTTAGTGTTGCTGGAAACACACCTCCTTCAGTACTGGTAGACTATACATTGACCATTCAGACACCGGATTCTATCACTTGTGTGCACTGATTGTTATACAAGTAAACAGTCATACAGTATCAGAAACTTAACGAATGTGCTGCTTTTAATTTGAAGTTTAGCACAAACATCCGCTCTGAACACAGAAGTAGCAGAAATGTAAACAGTCTTTGCTAGCTCTCGCGAAAAACATTTTTTTCTCCATGTCCATAGTATTCAACCACAAAACGGCAATTATTTATACATTTATTGAAAACCGCGATGTAGCAAGTGTCGACTGTACTACACTTAAACAAAGACACCAGAGTTATCTTTCAGTTTGTCTGTATGCTAGCCCCCGGGCTAAAATGATGACCGTGTTTTGCCTGACCACGTGCAGGTCAGGCAGAAGATGGTGTACGCCGCCACTCGCGCCACCTTGAAGAAAGAATTCGGAGGAGGTCACATCAAAGACGAGGTGTTCGCCACAGTCGAGGTGGGTGTGAAAGTTCCCAACGTCCGAGTCCGACTAGCCCTGAAAGTCTTAATAAGTCTTTATATTGTGGTGTGGGTATCCCTCGGCAGGATGACGTGTGCTTCCAGGGCTACCTGCGTCACATGACCTCCTGCTGCTCTCCAGCGCCCCTCACAGCAGCTGAACAGGAACTACAACGAATTCGCGTCACGGAGGTGAAGTTTGGTTTTGTTTTGACATGAGGCGGAAATGGGAAATCGACTGAATGAATGATTCTTTATGTTTACTCCGCAGGATAAAGTTGTGTGGGTAAGTTGGATTTATTGCCACATTTTTTTGGCATAGTGTTTATTTCGAACTAACGTTGGCTTGTCCACAGGATGAGCGTAGACGAATTGGGACTCCACGTGCAAGAGTATGTAACACACTACCCATCTATCTATCACATTGTATGTGTTCGAGACAATAATCATAATAATAATAATAAAATAAATAAAAATGTGATTAAATTTGTAAAAATAGGAAATAGTTGGAAATACAAATACATTTCTCATAGTATATAATAAGAAAATGAATAATATATTAAAGCAATAGTAAAAAAAATACATATATTAATACGTATATATGCTGTCTTAGTTTATGCATGCAAATATCAAAAATAAAAAATGTATTAAATAATACAGTATTGTATGTATGCAAATAAAGGAATGTGAAAAATCACACCAGATTGGCAATGTTTAATAATAAATATACAAGTCATATAATAAACAATATCGAAAAACAGGATAATCAAAGCAAATAAATATACGTGATATACAATAAAAAGTATATAAATAGTATATACAAGTTTGTAACATACTACCCATCTATCACATTGTATGTGTTGGAGAGAATAATTATATAATAAAATAAATAAAAATTTGATTACATTTGTAAAAATAGGAAATAGTTGGAAATGCAAATACATTTCTCATAGTATATAATAAGAAAATGAATAATATATTAAAGCAATAGTAAAAAAAAATACATATACTAATACGTATATTAAATGCTGGCTTAGTTTGTGCATGCAAATATGGCAAAACATGTTTAAAAACAATACATTAATCATTGTATATAATCATATTAAAAAAAATAATATCATAAATCATACAAAAGAATTACAAATCAAAAATGTATTAAATAATACAGTTTTGTATGTATGCAAATAAAGGAATGGGAAAAAATCACACCGGATTGGCAATGTTTAATAATAAATAAACAAGTCATATAATGAACAATATCGAAAAACAGGATAATCAAAGCATATAAATATACGTGATATACAATAAAAAGTATAAAAATACACATTCAGGAGAATATTTTTTAGTACACAATGTATTTGTATTTGCATTTTTATTAATAACCAAATAAATATGGCATATATTTTCTTGTGTCCCGTGTCAGGTTCCAATGGAGTTTGGCCTAGACAAAAGGGTCTCTCAGGGTCTGGCGTTTCCTTTACAAGAAGAGGCCAAACGTGCTCTGCAGCAACTCAAGCAGAAACGAATCAACTACATCCAACTGGTCGGCTCTCAGAGGACAATATTGCACGCTAAAAAAAACCTGCTGGGCATGGCTAAACGACTTTTTTTGTGGTTTGCAGAGATTGGATGTGGAGAAAGAGACCATCGAGCTGGTTCACACTAAACCG
Organism: Doryrhamphus excisus; assembly: GCF_030265055.1. NCBI lineage: Eukaryota > Metazoa > Chordata > Actinopteri > Syngnathiformes > Syngnathidae > Doryrhamphus > Doryrhamphus excisus. The sequence goes on along the minus strand of NC_080483.1, from coordinate 2,816,004 downwards.
ACGGAGACGCGGGATCTTCCCTACAGGATCCCCACAGATTCACCTCGATATCACTTCTTCATCTTTCAACATTCTCACCAGGGCCGCACTCAGGAGGCGCTCGGTCAGTACACAGCACAGACGAGGCTTTTTACACATTGACCTTTTTTTTATTGTTTTTTTTTAACCCTTGTGAGGATAAGCGGTATAGGAAATTAATAAATTATTGACTGTTTTACCAAAAAAAAAAAAATTATTTTTACACTTTAAAAAAATAAATTATAATTTATTTTTGTATTTTCATTAAGGTTTTACATTTTTATTTAAGTCATTTTTATTTGTATTATTTTTGTCATTTTTATAATTTATTTATGTTGGGTTTTTCTAATTTTATTTAGGCTTTATTTTATTTACTTTATTCTAGTCATTGTTATTTGTGTTTTTTATACATTTATCATCATTTATTTGTCATATTTATTTTTTACAATTACAAAATTTTAAAATTATTTTTTAGACTTTAAAAAAATAAATGATGGATTTTTATGCTTTTTTTAACAGATTTTTATATTTATTTTCATTAAGGTTTAAGTAATTTTTATTTATTTGTATTTTATTTTTGAAAACTTTTATTTTCGTCATTTTGATAATTTATTTGTATTGTTTTTTTTTTACTTTTATTTAATTTTTATTTTCATTTACTTTTATTCAAGTCATTGTTATTTTTTTAGAAAAAAATATTATTTATTTTAATGCTTTTTTAAAAAGCAATAATAAGATACTTGGAAGCATCAACAAAGATCCTGTCTTGCAGTGTTCATCTATTCCATGCCCGGCTACACGTGCAGTATAAAGGAGCGCATGCTGTACTCCAGCTGTAAGAACCGACTCCTGGAGGAGGTGGAGAAAGATTATCAGCTGGAAGTCACCAAAAAGGTAAACCATGACCATCTACACGTGCATGCAACGTTGTAGTCTTATCCTATCCTCGATGTGACAGAAGAACTTTGCTGTTTTTCGGAATATAATGCAAAATTGCTTGTCAAAGATCATACATATGAGAGGAGTCCTCTGCTTTTTTTTTTTTTTAGCAATCTACTGCAAAAACTCCTATATAGAAGATCTCCTATATAGAAGTGTTGCTTTTTTATGCAATCTAATGCAAAAACACAAGTCAAAGATCCTCTATGTGACAGAGGAACTTTGCTGTTTTTAGGAATATGATACAAAATTGCTTGTCAAAGATCCTACAAATGAGAGGAGTCCTCTGCTTTTTTTTTTAGCAATCTACTGCAAAAACTCTAGCCAAAGATCCTCTATGTGACAGAAGAACTTTGCTGTTTTTAGGAATATGATGCAAAATTGCTTGTCAAAGATCCTCCATATGAGAGGAGTCCTCTGCTTTTTTTTTTTAGCAATCTACTGCAAAAACTCTAGCCAAATATCTCCAATATAGAAGAAGTGCTGCTTTTTTATGCAATCTACTGCAAAAACACAAGTCAAAGATCCTCTATGTGACAGAAGAACTTTGCTGTTTTTAGGAATATGATGCAAAATTGCTTGTCAAAGATCCTCCATATGAGAGGAGTCCTCTGCTTTTTTTTTTTAGCAATCTACTGCAAAAACTCTAGCCAAATATCTCCAATATAGAAGAAGTGCTGCTTTTTTATGCAATCTACTGCAAAAACACAAGTCAAAGATCCTCTATGTGACAGAAGAACTTTGCTGTTTTTAGGAATATGATGCAAAATTGCTTGTCAAAGATCCTCCATATGAGAGGAGTCCTCTGCTTTTTTTTAGCCATCTACTGCAAAAACTCTAGCCAAAGATCTCCTATATAGAAGTGCTGCTTTTTTTATAATCTACTGCAAAAAACACAAGTCAAAGATCCTCTATGTGACAGAAGAACTTTGCTGTTTTTCGGAATATGATCCAAAATTGTTTGTCAAAGATCCTACATATGAGAGGAGCGCTCTGCTTTTTATAAAAGCAATCTACTGCAAAAAACACAAGTCAAAGATCCTCTCTACGACAGGAGTGCTCTGTTTTTTTTGTTTTTTTTTTAACAATCTGCAAAAACGCTAGCCAAAGATCCCCTATGTAGAAGGAGTGCTGCTTTTTTTAACGAAATGTAATGCAAAAACTCAAGTCAAAGATCCTCTATGTGACAGAAGAACTTTGCTGTTTTTAGGAATATAATGCAAAATTGCTTGTCAAAGATCCTACATATGAGAGGAGTCCCCGTTTTTTTTCTTAGCAATCTACTGCAAAAAACACAAGTCAAAGATCCTTTGTACGACAGGAGTGCTCTGTTTTGGTTTGGGTTTTTTTAGCAATCTACTACAAAAACGCTAGCCAAAGAGCCTCTATTTCGAAGGGGTGCTCTGGGTTTTTTCAAATGATCTACTACAACAATGCTCGTCAAAGATCTTCTATTTAGAAGGGGTGCTCTGTTTCTTTAAGCAATCTACTGTTCTACTTATGTGACAGAAGAGCTTGGCTGTTTTAATGCTTTAAAAAAATTTTTTTTTAGCAATCTACTGTAAAAACACTTGTCAAAGATCCTCTATGTGACAGAAGAACTTTGCTGTTTTTAGGAATATGATGTAAAATTGCTTGTCAAAGATCCTCCGTATGAGAGGAGTCCTCTTCCTTTTTTTTTAGCAATCTACTACAAAAACTCCGAAGTGCTGCTTTTTCTATGCAATCTAATGCAAAAACACAAGTCAAAGATCCTCTATGTGACAGAAGAACTTTGCTGTTTTTAGGAATGTGATGCAAAATTGCTTGTCAAAGATCCTACATATGAGAGGAGCGCTCTGCTTTTTATAAAAGCAATCTACTGCAAAAAACACAAGTCAAAGATCCTCTCTACGACAGGAGTACTCTGTTTTTTTGTTTTTTTTTAACAATCTGCAAAAACGCTAGCCAAAGATCCCCTATGTAGAAGGAGTGCTGCTTTTTTTAATGAAATGTAATGCAAAAACTCAAGTCAAAGATCCTCTATGTGACAGAAGAACTTTGCTGTTTTTAGGAATATAATGCAAAATTGCTTGTCAAAGATCCTACATATGAGAGGAGTCCCTGTTTTTTTTCTTAGCAATCTACTGCAAAAACACTTGTCAAAGATCCTCTATTTAGAAGGAGTGCTCTGAGTTTTTTCAAACAATCTACTACAACAGTGGTCGTCAAAGATCCTCTATTTAGAAGGGGTGCTCTGTTTCTTTAAGCAATCTACTGTTCTACTTATGTGACAGAAGAGCTTGGCTGTTTTAATGCTTTAAAAAAAAAATTTTTTAGCAATCTACTGTAAAAACACTTGTCAAAGATCCTCTATTTAGAAGGAGTGCTGCAGGGTTTTTTTACTGTTTACTGTTCTACTTATGTGATAGAAGAGCTTTGCTGTTTTAATGCTTTTTTAAAGCAATCTACTGTAAAAACAAAGATCCTTTATACAGTATGAGAGCAAAAACAGCAAAAATGTGGCCAGAGATCCTCTATATGACGGATGTTCTCTCTTCTTTTTTGCCGTCTACTGCTTTCCATAGGAGGAAAGATCCTCCAAATGACAGAAGTTACTCTGCCGTTTTTTTTTTAAATCCGCTGAAAATGTTCCTCATCAAAGATCCTCTACACGCCAAGACAATGATATGTGTGCCGTATTATTGCGTTTGTATGCAGATGGAGATCGATAGTGGCGACGGCCTGACGGAAGACTTCCTGTACGAGGAGGTCCACCCGATGGAGCACACCTTGAAGCAAGCGTTCGCCAAGCCCCGTGGACCGGGCGGGAAGCGGGGCAACAAACGCCTCATCAAAGGCGCAGGAGAGAACGGCGAGGAAATTTAAACACGCTTGACATCTGTCTGTTTGTTCCACTCTTTGTAGCATCTTTGTTATTAGCATTTATTATTCTCTTATCATAAAGTCAGGCCGTTTGCTGAGGATGTTCTCGACAATAAAACAGTGATGATCTTTGTCTTCTTGAGTGTGTGTGTGTGTGTGTGTGTGTGCATGTGTGTGTGTGTGTATTACATTCTCTACTGGGAATGTCTAATAGAATCAGACTTGGGAACTGATTGACAGCATTCACGGGATCATCCAAGGATAGTCTGATATATGACCTGCTCCAGATAAACACTTCCCAGCAGGCGCTCAAACGTCGATACGACGTCCAATATATACATTCATGACATTGAACATTTATTGAAAACAAAATTTGCCAAATTGTTATATTTGTAATTCAACAATTTGTCAATGTTGTTTCAATGTCGTGTCCCTGATTGGTTCCTTTCCAGGAAGTGTACTTCTTGTGTTATTATTGTCATAAATGAGTGTAAAAAAATATGGAAAACCATCACAACAGTGTTGAAAATACAGATATATTATTATGATTATTATTACAGAAGTGTGTAGTAACATTAAACTGCACCGAGACAGATATATTGTTATTATTATTACATAATTCAGCGTGTGTGGCAGCACTCAACTGCATCGCGACAAAGTCACAAATATTCCCGGAACTGCTACACTGTCTCTTCAAATTAAAATACAAAAAAACATAAGCGTAACCTCCGAAGCGTATCCCTGCTTAGTAAAAATCACACCGACATTAAATATTAGGTAGATATTGCTCTTGAAGGCCAACTTTGTGATAATACTATCATTATTTATGAAAAGTGCGAGGACAGTGTGTTTTGTTTTTGTATTATTTCGAAGCGTAAATCGGAAGTACAACTTAATGACGATGGCTAGCTTTACACAGATCGGCTAGCCGCAGTCCTCGTGTCAGCTGTGCCGAAACACAAAACCGTTCTTGGAAACAAGATTCCTGGAATCTGCCAGCTTGAACTCGGTTCACTTGTTCGCAAGGCTGAGCGTCGGAGCACATTTGTCTTGATTATTTCCTCACTTTGTATGATTCCTTGTGGTAAAAGGTAGGAGAATAATACTATCGTGTATACGTTTCAATGCTTGTGTTCAACGGTGACATTTGTGTGCGCTGCTTTGTTTGCATGCGGTTTTCCGTGTTATTGTTCAGAGTTCCTACCTATACCGTACATGCGTGTCTTGTTAGATCCACTCAGACATGGTTGCCCCGGCTGTGACCATGATCGATCCTGTGGACCAAGGTCCCTGCTGCCCACATCCTCCCCAGACCTCCTTGGACCGGGGAGAGGACTTGTCCGGCATCGCCGCCACCTTCCAGTATTTACACACCTCAGGTACCGTGACGTGACGTGACGTGTCAAGTCCAGTGTGTAAAAGCTGTGTTGATGGTATTTTTAGTCAAGAACAGTAATAAAAAGTATAAAAAAAAAAACTAATGAATACGTACTAAATGAACAGCATTGCAAATTTAAAAAAGCACCGTGCAGAGGGGTAAACATGGAATCGAACAATGGGCGTTCCTTGCTATATCGTAGTTTGAATATCACGTTTTTTCCTATAATAATATGGCTTATTATTATTGGAGACTGGCTACTGACCCGACACGCTGTGGCTGAGATCAAATTAAATAAAGGTTCTCCTTCCTCTCGTTTAGTGTGGAAGTGGTAAGTTATTAGCTTCTTTGTCCTTCGTCCGGTATTCTATTTTTAGAATAACTCAATTGGCTTGCTATGCTAACCGGGGGCTGTGCGTCATATATGTAACATAGACAAAAAGTAACAAGAGTGTAAAAGCGACCTGTACCCCACAAGCTACTATGCAAATGTTAGCATAATAGCATTTTATCCATTTTCATAAGCAGAAAATTATATAAATTAGGGCTGTCATGTATTCAAGGAATGCTCAGGTTGTTCTTATGGGGGGGGGCGTTGCATCTCGCCACACCACATCGATTAGCTACTAGCTCGCTAGTGACTAGCTTGACCGCGTGCCACAATGGAAGATGTTTTGTTATCATAGTAAACATTTTTTGACATTTTTTTTAGGTAGTAACATATGCAAAGATTTAGCACTACCGTGCTGAATGCTAACGTGAGGATGTTAGCATGCAAATGTTAGCATAGTAGCATTTTATCCATTTTCATAAGCAGAAAATTATATAAATTAGAGCTGTCATGTATTCAAGGAATGCTCACGTTGTTCTTATGGGGGGGGGCGTTGCATCTCGCCACACCACATCGATTAGCTACTAGCTCGCTACCGACTAGCTTGATCGCGTGCTCACTAACAGCGTGTCACAATGTTTTGTTATCATAGTAAAAATTTTTTGAATTTTTTTTAGGTAGTAACGTGTGCAGACATTTAGCACTACCGTGCTGAATGTTGCATGCTAACGTTAGGATGTTAGCATGCACATGTTAGCCATAAGCAGAAAAGTATATGAATTAGGGCTGTCATGTATTCAAGGAATGCTCAGGTTGTTCTTATGGGGGGGGGCGTTGCATCTCGCCACACCACATCGATTAGCTACTAGCTCATTAGCAACTAGCTTGACCGCGTGCCACGAAGATGTTTTGTTATCATAGTAAACATTTTTTGAAATTTCTTTAGGAAGTAACATGTGCAGACATTTAGCACTACCGTGCTGAATGCTAACGTGAGGATGTTAGCATGCAAATGTTAGCATAGTAGCATTTTATCCATTTTCATAAGCAGAAAATTATATAAATTAGGGCTGTCATGTATTCAAGGAATGCTCAGGTTGTTCTTATGGGGGGGGCGTTGCATCTCGCCACACCACATCGATTAGCTACTAGCTCATTAGCAACTAGCGTGCCACAATGGAAGATGTTTTGTTATCATAGTAAACATTTTTTGAAATTTCTTTAGGTAGTAACATGTGCAGACATTTAGCACTACCGTGCTGAATGCTAACGTTAGGATGTTAGCATGCAAATGTTAGCATAGTAGCATTTTATCAATTTTCATAAGCAGAAAATTATATAAATTAGGGCTGGCATGTATTCAAGGAATGCTCAGGTTGTTCTTATGGGGGGACACCACATCGATTAGCTACTAGCTCGCTAGCGACTAGCTTGACCGCGTGCTCGCTAACAGCGTGTCACAATGGAAGATGTTTTGTTTTAAGTCTGTTTGCTCAAAATGATCCCCCATAAAATGTGTTGCATTCAGTAAAAGACTGGTATTGAAACAGGAGTTCAGAACATTCAAAATATGTAACTGTGTATCGTTATTACAGGCTGGTACTGGGGCTCCATCTCGGCGAGCCAGGCTCGGGATACACTCCTGACAAAGTCGGAAGGCACCTTCCTGGTGCGGGACAGCAGTCACCCGCAGTACATGCTGGCGCTGTCCGTGATGACCCACTGCGGTCCGACCAGCGTTCGAATCCAGCACAAACGGGGCTCTTTCTGGCTGGACTCCCTCAGTCCCGAGCTGCCTAACCTGCAATCCTTCCCTGATGTCCTCAGTCTCATTCAGCACTACACCGGCTCGGGACACACGTCGCAAGGCCCGGCGGCGTCCGCCCAAGACAGCCCCTTCGCCTCCAAATTAAAGCCAGACACCGCTAACGGTGACCCCGCCGGCGCCAAAGACAGCGGCGTGCTCCTGAAGCTTCTGCGGCCGCTTCACAGGCCGCAAGCGTTCCCGTGTTTGCAGCACCTGGCACGGCTCGCCATCAACGGAAACACAAACTGCCCCGACCAGCTTCCGCTTCCAAAGCCTCTCCTGGACTACTTGCACGATTACCCCTTCCACATATGAGGGTGTCGGGAGGCGGAGTTAGGGATCCACACTGACAAGATGGCGCCGCCGTCACCTTCCACAATGCTTTTTGTCATGTTTGTCTTTAAATATGATATTATATACCTCTGTTTGGTGTTCACAATATAAATACATTTGCATGGACTTTGACCAGCCTCTTCCTGTCAGCTGCTGTGATGCTGCCCCCCCCCCCCCCCCCCAGCACAAATTACCACCATGCCATAGAACACACGTGTCAAACTCAGGCCCGGTGGGGGGCCCAAATCTGGCCTGCGATGCAATTTTATCCGGCCTGTGGAACGTCAGTTCAGTTGCTATCAACTACTCATTTTTAAAAGTGGAAACAATATTTTCTATTACACCAAATTTATAACTTCATAAAATTTATAATTATATAATTCTTAACCCTTAGACCAGGGGTGGGCAAACTTTTTGACTCGCGGGCCGCATTGATATGACAAAATTTAGGGGGGGGGGGCAGACTATATATTTTACACGTAACAGTCCACCTGGTATTATTGTATCTGTAAAATTGTCATGCAATCTGCTATTATTATTTATTATTTTATATTTATATTTAAATATTTTAAAAATAATAAAATATTATAATAATTACAATAAAATTAAAATAATAATTATTATATTATTATGTAAAGTATGCAAATATAACAATAATATTATATATAATTAATATAATAATTAGCATTAATATAATAATTATAATAATCATAATAGTTCTAATAATAATTATAATAATCTAATAATAATTATTATTTTTTTTATTATTATTATGTGCTTGTGTCCCTTTTTTCAGGAGCACTTTGTAAACAACAGACCATGTCAAAAAACGAAATTGATACAACCATCAAAAGGTTGGCTCAGGCCATGATGCCAGGTTGTATGTTGAGTTTAAATTAAATACTTTTGAAAGATTGGGCGGGCCGTATTCAAACACTTGGCGGGCCGGATGTGGCCCCCGGGCCGTAGTTTGCCCACCCCTGCCTTAGACGCACGAGTGACTGGACCCTACACTCTTCCATAAGTGGCTCAAAAATCACCCATATTAGAATCAATGCCTTTTTATGCAAATTTTGCCATTTTGGTTATGAATAATCACTTGTATGATATTTAGTATTATACTTAGGACCACACAAGAATGATTCCATCCAGCATCTGTAGGACCATTTCAGCTGTGTATCTCGCAGCCAAGGCATGGATGAGGAAACAAAAGAGTAATAGCCAACAATACATATAGTAATGTTAGCCAGCTAGTGGCAGCTAGTTAATACAGAAAAGGTAGAAAAAAGCTAGAAAATACATGTGGGTCATTTTTGACCCACTTATGGAAGGTTGGGGTAGTAACACAAAAACTACAATTTCTTAAAATGTACAAAAAAGTAAGTTAAAATGTGAATGGCATGATATTAAAAACATCAAAAGTCTAAATAATTGTACCCAACTCATTTTCTTGTATTATAATGGATGGAAAAGAGAAAAAAATGTGTTCATGCTACCGCTTTTCCTCACGAGAGTCGCGGGGGTGCTGGAGCCTATCCCAGCTGTCTTCGGGCGAGAGGCGGGGTACACCCTGGACTGGTGGCCAGCCAATCACAGGGCACATATAGACAAACAACCATTCACACTCACATTCATACCTATGGACAATTTGGAGTGGCTAATTAACCTAGCATGTTTTTGGAATGTGTTAGTGTTCTTACAAAGAACACTAAACTCATCACACACCAACTTAACACTCAAAAGGTATAATTATGAAACCAGCTCAACCGAATCATTCATTCATTCATTTTCTACCGCTAATCCTCACAAGGGTCGCAGGGGGTGCTGGAGCCTATCCCAGCTGTCTTCAGGCGAGAGGCGGGGTACACCCTGGACTGGTGGCCAGCCAATCACAGGGCACATATAGACAAACAACCATTCACACTCACATTCATACCTATGGACAATTTGGAGTCGCTAATTAACCTAGCATGTTTTTTTTGGAATGTGGGAGGAAACCGGAGTACCCGGAGAAAACCCACGCATGCACGGGGAGAACATGCAAACTCCACACAGAGACGGCAGAGTGGTGGAATTGAACCCTGGTCTCCTAGCTGTGAGGTCTGTGTGCTATCCACTAGTCCACCGTTAATGGTTAATGTGTGATATGAAATGTAATTTTTTTTTACTATGCTAATATTTGTGTGCTAGTGCTAACACCCAACATGATAGCATGAAGTGTTTTTAAGTTTCTATATATACTTATATATACTATATATAAGTAACTATGTATTATATAAGTTTCTCCTAGCTGTGAGGTCTGTGCGCTAACCACTAGACCACCGTGCCGTGTTAATGTGTAATATGAAATGTAAATTCTTTTTACGATGCTAATATTTGTGTGCTAGCGCTAACACCCAACATGATAGCATGAAGTGTTTATATAAGTTACTATATATACTTATATATATATAAGTATATATATATACTATATATATATATAGTATAGTATATATATAGTATATACTATACTATACTTATATATATACATATATAAGTATCTATATATTATATAAGTTTCTCCTAGCTGTGTGGTCTGCGCGCTAACCACTCGACTGCCGTGCCGCCCACAATTCGGAATGATGGGCAAAAAAAAACAAAAAAAAACATGCTAACTTTTTATGACCTTAACGCTGAAAAGAATCGGAATCGAGAATCGTTCGGAACCTGAATCACCCAACTCTACTTACAAGATGTCACAATCTCAATGTCCCTTACCTGGATGTTCACAGGTGTCATAATATTATGACATTGTCCCAAAATATGTGTATTTAATTTTAATATGACTTTTTAATTAATTAAATTAATTAATTCTCATAGAAATTGTTGCCAGGCTACAAAAGTTAAAACATTTCATGTTTTTCAAAGTGGTCACGAGGCCCTGATTCCGATGACAGAATCCTGCCTGTGGAATTCTGAGAAATAAAACGTCAATGTTCCACGATTAACTATTCACCACAGATCAGTGTGGGGAGTGGTGGGGGGGGGCTAACCGCCTCGCCGCGTGGACGCAAGCGCCTCCGTGTTGCTTTCCAAGCGGCAAAACGGAACAGTTCCGTGAAAGCCTCTTATGGGGATTAGCGAGCTGTTAGTTATGAGCGCACTGACCACTTCAGGAGCGGTCTGTTACATTCATGCTTCAAAGTTCTTAAATTTACTGTGACATCCAAACACTCCAAATTAACTCCAGAATTAATCAATTTACAATTAAAGAAATTGCGGAAATTCACTTATCAAGGTCAGGTGTGGAACCAATTACCACAATAAACAAGAGGCGACCGTGCATATTCATTGTAAGCAGTAAAACACTATGCTGTGTTGGAAACCATACAGTATATATTATCATATTGTACTATTATAATAAAGTATTTTAAGCTAGCAGTCAACAATTGAATCACAAGACACATCTCGAAAAGAGTCACCAGCTGGGCGGCGGCTTAACTGCATCAGCATCAGCACATTTCCACAAGACTAAGCCTCATTGCTGACAGGGCACATTCATTAATTAAGGAGCGTTGTGTTCAATGAATATCACACCCACAAAAAGAGCCATATCATACAATTAACTAGATAAATTATAATATATATATATATGATTTAACAATAGGCCTTTTAGTCATTTTTATCAAACTTATACAAACAGTGCTATCATGCCAAGTCTTAGTACATGGGTCTCAAACTCAATTTACCTGGGGGCCACTGGAGCTAGGGTCTGGGTGAGACTGGGCAGCATCAGGTTTTCCAAAAAAAACAAAAAAAAAAACGCATTTATTAAAAACAGAAAAATTAAAAAACTTTGCTTTGGTTTCGATTTTCTACAATAAAAGCTCTGATAAAACATTCCACTGTTCTCAAATATCTTACTTTTTATTTTTCTACACAAAATAAGATGAAAAATAAATAAACAAATCAATATTAAAGAAAATCAATCAATCAGTAATAAATAAATATAATAATAATAATAAAACAGCAAATAATAAAAACTTAAGAAAGCACATATAGTTGGTGGGTAGACAAATTATTTTTTTTCAGATTAAAATGAACAAAGCATTATTAGAGCCCTGTAGACATGACAAAACACGACTATAGTCACATTTATACTCTTTTTATTTACAACATATTGTGCAACTGCAGGGTCTTGAGACACATGCTAACTCGCAAACTAGAGAGCTAGCGACCTAAACGGTAGCCTTCAAGTTATTTCCTTTCAACTTAAATAGCCAAAAACTTACCACTTCCACACGGATAGGGAGGATAACTATTAACAGTTATTTAACCTTTATCATGAACATTAATCAAACGTAATAATTTTTTCTGGGTACATGATACCATACAGCATCCGCACTAACATTAAACTTTCATATCAAGGCAGGGGCCTCAAACTAGTGTCCGGCCCGCCGGCCGTGTGTTTGAGACCCCTGTCTTAGTATGTTAACATTAGCATAGTACCATTTTTATTACCATGTTTATGCAGCAGAAACTCATGTTGGGTGTTAGCGCTAGCACACAAATATTATAGTATTATAGTAATTTTTTTAAATATATTTTATATAGTAAAAATGTTTTTACATTTCATATTACACATTAACGTGGCACGGTAGTCTAGTGTTAGCGCGCAGACCTCACAGCTAGGAGACCAGGGTTCAATTCCACTCTCTGCCATCTCTGTGTGGAGTTTGCATGTTCTCCCCGTGCATGCGTGGGTTTTCTCCGGGTACTCCGGTTTCCTCCCACATTCCAAAAACTTAATTAATAGTTAATTAGCGACTCCAAATTGTCCATAGGTATGAATGTGAGTGTGAATGGTTGTTTGTCTATATGTGCCCTGTGATTGGCTGGCCACCAGTCCAGGGTGTACCCCGCCTCACGCCCAAAGACAGCTGGGATAGGCTCCAGCACCCCCCGCGACGCTTGTGAGGAAAAGCGGTAGAAAATGAATGAATTACACATTAACATATACAAACACTTGTGCTAGGTGTTGCATGCTAATGTTAGCATGCCAATGTTAGCGTAGTAGCATTTTATCCGTTTTAATACACATAAACATATAAAAACTTAGTGCTGTCATGCTAGGCACTTGCATGTGGATATTAGCATAGTAAAAGTGTTTGACATTTACATAAGTATTAACAGATGCTGACACTTATGTGAGGTGTTGCATTTAAACACTTACTGCTATCATGCTAGGCACGAGCATGTGAACAATCGGGACTGAGGGAGTCCAGCCATGACAGTTTTTGACATTTCCATAAGTATTAACATATGCAGACCCTGATGATTGGTGTTGCATACTGATGTTAGCATGTTAGCGTGCAAATGTTAGCATTGTAGCATTTTGTCGGTTTCATAAGCAGAAACTTAGTGCTATAACGCTAGGTGTTAGCCGGTTAGCACTAGCATGCAAACATTATCATAGTAAACATTTTTTTCAATTTCTTTAGGTAGTAACATTTAGCACTACCGTGCTGAATGTTGCATGCTAACATTAGGATGTTAGCATGCAAATGTTAGCATAGTAACATTTTATCAATTTTCATAAGCAGAAAATTATATAAATTAGGGCTGTCATGCTAGGTGTTATCATGTTAGCGCTAGCATGTTAATATTAATATAATAGCACTTTTTGACATTTTCACAAGTATCAAGTATCATATATACGGATAGCGCTACCATGCTTGGTGTTGCATGGTAATGTTAGCATGCTAATATTAGCATAGTACCATTTTACCCGTTTTCATAAGCACAATTTATATAAACACTTGCATGCTAACATTAGCCTAGAAGTATTTTTGACATTTGACATCCACAGACACGATATTGTATTAACATTAACATTTTACTCTGCTAATGTTAGCATAGTATCATCTTAGCTAGTTCTTCTGTTTACAAACTCTTAAATCCATTCTAGCATTCACATATATACTACATACATATATACAATGAAAATAAATATAATGTGTATTATTATTAATAATAATAATAATAAATGATATAAATAATCATTTTTAAGCTATCCTGAGTACTCTATGATGAATATTATTATTTGTGGTAATACTTCCTCGTGAGCCTTAGTGGAGCATCCTCCCCCCGCCTACTCCGTCCTCCCTCACTTCCCTTCTCTTCATCCTCCAGCAGCGCACTCAGACACGGAGGCCAACAAAGCACAACTTGGAAGTCATTATTCGGACAGATTTTAAAACGATCGCGACCGGGTAAGCACGTCGCATTTACCACCAATTAAATCTGCTTTCTCTCCCCCCGGGGAAATGTAACGTTAGAACCCGTACGGTTGTGTCAAGCTGCGTTTTCTTTCCGTTAGCTGAGCAGCTAACGGACCCGTAAAGTCGCAATTAACTTCCGTTATGCTAGGCTCGATGCTAAGGCTAGCTAGCTAGCTAGCTAGCTTGCTAGCTATCCACCCTAGCCTTTGGGAGTGAGTGTTGGCGGATTCGTTTTGACGTAAAACTCCTTATAAAATTGCTGAACTGGGAATAGTATTTCAGCATTTTTTCCCATTTATCGCCGAATGCCGTCGAGAAGCGTACATATTAACTATTCGAGTCATATATCCGGCTAGCTTCTACGGCGCTGGCGTCGATCCTTTAGTAAACACAGCAACTTCCTCCTTTGCTGAAATGTGGGCCGCGGTCATCTGAAAGAAATACTTCCACTTTGGCTTTCATGTATATTTTCGTGTATGTTCTCAGTGGTTCTTTTGATTGTGTCAAACGAAAGACTTTGCCAAGCCCGTGGACACGGTGGGTCACAAATGATGAAGATGGAGGAGCTACATTGAAAGCTAATGTGGCTGCCAATACTGCAGCTTTAACATGGGTTGTAAATAGAGAGGGTATTGATGTTTACTATAGAAAGTTGACTTTGGCAGTACAGGAGATCCTCTGTTTACGTTCTTACAACGCTGAGTAAGTCGCTTTCTAGTGTAGTCTCAATGCTGATGGGTATTTGTCTGTGTCTCTGCCAAAACAAAAATCTATTTCAGCTTCATGGCAACTTTCCTCGCAATTGAAGAGAGCCGGAAGGAGTTATATAAGTCGGAACTAATCGATGTGTCGCAACAGTCGCTTTTATTGCAAATGTTGACATGAAATCAGAGTATACTGAAATGCATCAACGTACGTGTCGCCGTTGAACGTTGTCCTAACACAACTTTTTCCCTGCAGCTATGGCGGCAATCAGGAAAAAGCTGGTCATCGTGGGCGATGGAGCGTGCGGTAAGACCTGCCTGCTGATTGTCTTCAGCAAGGACCAGTTTCCAGAGGTGTACGTGCCCACCGTCTTTGAGAACTACGTGGCGGACATTGAAGTGGATAGCAAACAGGTACGAGGAGCATCTTTGCATCTGTTGATGAAAGTGAACTACAGTGCTAACATCATGCTAGGTTAACTTATTCATTGAAGAACATGATGACAATTACAGCTGCCAGGTTACAGCCAGTTAGTTATTTTAAGATGTGTAGCAAAGCCTGCTATTTTGTTGTTGTCTGAGTCGGAAGCGGTCTCGAATGATTTAGTCCAAGCACATGGATCACCTGTGAACATCTCTGGCAGGTGGAGTTAGCGCTGTGGGACACAGCAGGCCAAGAAGACTACGATCGACTGCGCCCCCTCTCGTATCCGGACACCGATGTGATTCTTATGTGCTTCTCCATCGACAGCCCTGACAGTTTGGGTAAATGACTTGGAACGATGAAGAACCGGTTTGGGTTTTTTTTGACTTGCAGGACAGTCACATCTCTTGTTTTTGGATTTTGTAGAGAACATCCCAGAAAAGTGGACCCCAGAGGTGAAACACTTCTGCCCCAACGTCCCAATTATTTTGGTGGGGAACAAAAAAGACCTGCGCAACGATGAACACACACGCAGGGAGCTTGCCAAAATGAAGCAGGTGACTAGACAAGAAATGTTTGCCCGATAGTGGTATGTTCCCAGTGTTGGCTCGATTTCCAATCATAGGGTTTCAAATGCTAGCTAGATAGTGGTAGATTCTAAATGTTAGCTAGATAGTGGTAAATTCCTAATGCCCGGCTGCCGACCAGTCTAGGGTGTACCCCGCCTCTTGCCCGAAGACAGCTCCGCGCGACCATCGTGAGGATAAGCGGTAGACAATAAATGGTAGATCCCTAATTCTAAATGTTAGCCAGGTCGTTGTAAATTCTTAATGCTCGGTATTGGTAGATTCCAAATGCTGGATAGATAGGGGTAGTTTCAAAAAGTTAGCTAGGTAGTTGTAGATTCCTAATGCTAGGCATTGGTAGATTCCAAATGCTGGCTAGATAGTGGTAGATTCCAAATGTTAGCCAGGTCGTTGTAGATTCTTAATGCTAGGCATTGGTAGATTCCAAATGCTAGCCAGGTCGTTGTAGATTCCTAATGCTCTGTATTGGTAGATTCCAAATGCTGGATAGATGGGGGTAGTTTCAAAAAGTTAGCTAGGCAGTTGTAGATTCTTAATGCTAGGCATTGGTAGATTCCAAATGCTGGATAGATGGGGGTAGTTTCAAAAAGTTAGCTAGGCAGTTGTAGATTCTTAATGCTAGGCATTGGTAGATTCCAAATGCTAGCTAGACAGTGGTAGATTCCAAATGTTAGCCAGGTCGTTGTAGATTCTTAATGCTAGGTATTGGTAGATTCCAAATGCTGGATAGATAGGGGTAGTTTCTAAAAGTTAGCCAGGTCGTTGTAGATTCTTAATGCTCAGTATTGGTAGATTCCAAATGCTGGATAGATAGGGGTAATTTCAAAAAGTTAGCTAGGTAGTTCTAGATTCTTAATGCTAGGCATTGGTAGATTCCAAATGCTAGCTAGATAGTGGTAGATTCCAAATGTTAGCCAGGTCGTTGTAGATTCTTAATGCTCGGTATTGGTAGATTCCAAATGCTGGATAGATGGGGGTAGTTTCAAAAAGTTAGCTAGGTAGTTGTAGATTCTTAATGCTCGGCATTGGTAGATTCCAAATGCTAGCTAGATAGTGGTAGATTCCAAATCTTAGCCAGGTCGTTGTAGATTCTTAATGCTCGGTATTGGTAGATTCCAAATGCTGGATAGATGGGGGTAGTTTCAAAAAGTTAGCTAGGTAGTTGTAGATTCTTAATGCTCGGCATTGGTAGATTCCAAATGCTAGCTAGATAGTGGTAGATTCCAAATCTTAGCCAGGTCGTTGTAGATTCTTAATGCTCGGTATTGGTAGATTCCAAATGCTGGATAGATGGGGGTAGTTTCAAAAAGTTAGCTAGGTAGTTGTAGATTCTTAATGCTAGGCATTGGTAGATTACAAATGCTAGCTGGATAGTGGTAGATTCCAAATGTTAGCCAGGTCGTTGTAGATTCTTAATGCTAGGTATTGGTCGATTCCAAATGCTGGATAGATAGGGGTACTTTCAAAAAGTTAGCTAGGTAGTTGTAGATTCTTAATGCTAGGCATTGGTAGATTCCAAATGCTAGCTAGATAGTGGTAGATTCCAAATGTTAGCCAGGTCGTTGTAGATTCTTAATGCTGGGTATTGGTAGATTCCAAATGCTGGATAGATGGGTTAATTTCAAAAAGTTAGCTAGATAGTTCTAGATTCTTAATGCTAGGCATTGGTAGATTCCAAATGTTAGCCAGGTCGTTGTAGATTCTTAATGCTAGGTATTGGTAGATTCCAAATGCTGGATAGATAGGGGTCGTTTCAAAAAGTTAGCTAGGTAGTTGTAGATTCCAAAGGCTAGCTAGATAGTGGTAGATTCCAAATGTTAGCCAGGTCCTTGTAGATTCTTAATGATAGGTATTGGTAGATTCCAAATGCTGGATAGATAGGGGTAGATTCCAAATCTTAGCCAGGTCGTTGTAGATTCTTAATGCTCGGTATTGGTAGATTCCAAATGCTGGCTAGATAGGGGTAGTTTCTAAAAGTTAGCTAGGTAGTTGTAGATTCTTAATGCTAGGCATTGGTAGATTCCAAATGCTAGCTAGATAGTGGTAGATTCCAAATGTTAGCCAGGTCGTTGTAGATTCTTAATGCTCGGTATTGGTAGATTCCAAATGCTGGATAGATAGGGGCAGTTTCAAAAAGTTAGCTAGGTAGTTGTAGATTCTTAATGCTAGCTAGATAGTGGTAGATTCCAAATGTTAGCCAGGTCGTTGTAGATTCTTAATGCTCGGTATTGGTAGATTCCAAATGCTGGATAGATGGGGGTAGTTTCAAAAAGTTAGCTAGGTAGTTGTAGATTCTTAATGCTCGGCATTGGTAGATTCCAAATGCTAGCTAGATAGTGGTAGATTCCAAATCTTAGCCAGGTCGTTGTAGATTCTTAATGCTCGGTATTGGTAGATTCCAAATGCTGGATAGATGGGGGTAGTTTCAAAAAGTTAGCTAGGTAGTTGTAGATTCTTAATGCTAGGCATTGGTAGATTACAAATGCTAGCTGGATAGTGGTAGATTCCAAATGTTAGCCAGGTCGTTGTAGATTCTTAATGCTAGGTATTGGTCGATTCCAAATGCTGGATAGATAGGGGTACTTTCAAAAAGTTAGCTAGGTAGTTGTAGATTCTTAATGCTAGGCATTGGTAGATTCCAAATGCTAGCTAGATAGTGGTAGATTCCAAATGTTAGCCAGGTCGTTGTAGATTCTTAATGCTGGGTATTGGTAGATTCCAAATGCTGGATAGATGGGTTAATTTCAAAAAGTTAGCTAGATAGTTCTAGATTCTTAATGCTAGGCATTGGTAGATTCCAAATGTTAGCCAGGTCGTTGTAGATTCTTAATGCTAGGTATTGGTAGATTCCAAATGCTGGATAGATAGGGGTCGTTTCAAAAAGTTAGCTAGGTAGTTGTAGATTCCAAAGGCTAGCTAGATAGTGGTAGATTCCAAATGTTAGCCAGGTCCTTGTAGATTCTTAATGATAGGTATTGGTAGATTCCAAATGCTGGATAGATAGGGGTAATTTCAAAAAGTTAGCTAGATAGTTCTAGATTCTTAATGCTAGGTATTGGTAGATTCCAAATGCTATCTAGATAGTGGTAGATTCCAAATCTTAGCCAGGTCGTTGTAGATTCTTAATGCTCGGTATTGGTAGATTCCAAATGCTGGCTAGATAGGGGTAGTTTCTAAAAGTTAGCTAGGTAGTTGTAGATTCTTAATGCTAGGCATTGGTAGATTCCAAATGCTAGCTAGATAGTGGTAGATTCCAAATGTTAGCCAGGTCGTTGTAGATTCTTAATGCTAGGTATTGGTAGATTCCAAATGCTGGATATATAGGGGTAGTTTCAAAAAGTTAGCTAGGTAGTTGTAGACTCTTAATGCTAGGCATTGGTAGATTCCAAATACTGGATAGATAGGGGTAGTTTCTAAAAGTTAGCTCGGTAGTTGTAGATTCTTAATGCTAGGCATTGGTAGATTCCAAATGCTAGCCAGATAGTGGTAGATTCCAAATGTTAGCCAGGTCGTTGTAGATTCTTAATGCTAGGTATTGGTAGATTCCAAATACTGGATAGATAGGGGTAGTTTCTAAAAGTTAGCTAGGTAGTTGTAGATTCTTAATGCTAGGCATTGGTAGATTCCAAATGCTAGCTAGATAGTGGTAGATTCCAAATGTTAGCCAGGTCGTTGTAGATTCTTAATGCTAGGTATTGGTAGATTCCAAATGCTGGATAGATAGGGGTAGTTTCTAAAAGTTAGCTAGGTAGTTGTAGATTCTTAATGCTAGGCATTGGTAGATTCCAAAGGCTAGCCAGATAGTGGTAGATTCCAAATGTTAGCCAGGTCCTTGTAGATTCTTAATGATAGGTATTGGTAGATTCCAAATGCTGGATAGATAGGGGTAGTTTCTAAAAGTTAGTTAGGTAGTTGTAGATTCTTCATGCTAGGCATTGGTAGATTCCAAATGCTAGCTAGATAGTGGTAGATTCCAAATGTTAGCCAGATCGTTGTAGATTCTTAATGATAGGCATTGGTAGATTCCAAATGCTAGCTAGATAGTGGTAGAGTCATAATATTAGCTAGATAGTGGGCAATTGGTAATGCTTGCTAGTTAGTGGTAGAGTCATCATGCTAGCTAGGTAGTGGTGGATTCATCATGCTAGGCATTGATAGGTTCCAAATGCTAACTAGATACTGGTAGATTCATAATACTAGCTAGATGGTGGTAGATTGATAATGTTAGCTAGATAGTGGTAGAGTCAATGCTAGCTAGGTAGTGGTACATTCATCATGCTAGGCATTGATAGGTTCCAAATGCTAACTAGATACTGGTAGATTCATAATACTAGCTAGATGGTGGTAGATTGATAATGTTAGCTAGATAGTGGTAGAGTCAATGCTAGCTAGGTAGTGGATTAATCATGCTAGGCATTGATGGGTTCCAAATGCTAACTACATACTGGTAGATTCATAATACTAACTAGTTAGCTGTAGATTCATAATACTAGCTAGGTAGTGGTACAATCATCATGTTAGGCATTGATAGGTTCCAAATGTTAACTACATAGTGGTAGATTCATAATATTAGCTAGATAGTGGGTGATTGGTAATGTTTGCTAGGTTGTGGTAGATTCATCATGCTATGCATTGATAAGTTCCAAATGCTAACTACATACTGGTAGATTCATAATGTTAGCTAGATAGTAGATTAATCATGCTAGGAATTGACAGCTTTCAAATGCTAACTACATACTGGTAGATTCATAATGTTAGCTAGATAGTAGTAGATTTAATCATGCTAGGCATTGATAGCTTCCAAATGCTAGCTACATACTGGTAGATTCATAATGTTAGCTAGATAGTAGTAGATTTAATCATGCTAGGCATTGATAGCTTCCAAATGCTAACTACGTACTGGTAGATTCATCATGCTAGCTAGGTAGTGGTGGATTCATCATGCTAGGCATTGATAGGTTCCAAATGCTAACTAGACACTGGTAGATTCATAATACTAGCTAGATAGTAGATAATGTTAGCTAGATAGTGGTAGAGTCAATGCTAGCTAGGTAGTAGTACATTCATCATGCTAGGCATTGATAGGTTCCACGGGTTCCACGTGTTAACTACATACCGGTAGATTCATAATCTTAGCTAGTTAGTGGTAGATTCATCATGCTAGCGAGGTAGTGGTGGATCCATCATGCTAGGCATTGATAGGTTCCAAATGTTAACTGCATACCGGTACATTCATAATCTTAGCTAGTTAGTGGTCGATTCGTCATGCTAGCTAGGTAGTGGTGTGTTCATGTTAGGCATTGATAGGTTCCAAATGCTAACTACATAGTGGTAGATTCATAATATTAGCTAGATAGTGGGCGATTGCTAATGTTTGCTAGGTAGTGGTAGATTCATCATGCTAGGCATTGATAAGTTCCAAATGCTACTTAGATACTGGTAGATTTATGATACTAGCTACACAGTGGTAGATTAATCATGCTAGGGATTGATAGCTTCCAAATCCTAACTAAATACTGGTAGATTCATAATGTTAGCTAGATAGTAGTAGATTTATTCATGCTAGGCATTGATAGCTTCCAAATGCTAGCTACGTACTGGTAGATTCATAATATTAGCTAGATAGTAGTAGATTAATCATGCTAGGAATTGACAGCTTTCAAATGCTAACTACATACTGGTAGATTCATAATGTTAGGTAGATAGTCGTAGATTTAATCATGCTAGGCATTGATAGCTTCCAAATGCTAGCTACATACTGGTAGATTCATAATGTCAGCTAGATAGTAGTAGATTTAATCATGCTAGGCATTGATAGCTTCCAAATGCTAACTACGTACTGGTAGATTCATCATGCTAGCTAGGTAGTGGTGGATTCATCATGCTAGGCATTGATAGGTTCCAAATGCTAACTAGACACTGGTAGATTCATAATACTAGCTAGATAGTGGTAGAGTCAATGCTAGCTAGGTAGTAGTACATTCATCATGCTAGGCATTGATAGGTTCCGCGGGTTCCACGTGTTAACTACATACCGGTAGATTCATAATCTTAGCTAGTTAGTGGTAGATTCATCATGCTAGCGAGTTAGTGGTGGATTCATCATGCTAGGCATTGATAGGTTCAAAATGCTAACTACGTACCGGTAGATTTATAATATTAGCTAGATAGTAGTAGATTGGTAATGCCAGCTAGTTAGTGGTAGATTCATCATGTTAGTTAGACAGTAGTAGATTTAAACATGCGAGGCATTGATAGCTTCCAAATGCTAACTACATACTGGTAGATTCATAATATTAGCTGGATAGTAGTAGATTGGTAATGCCAGCTTTATAGTGGTAGATTCCTCATGTTAGGCATTGGTGGATTCCAAATGCTAGTCGCTAGATAGTGGTAGTTAGGCAATGGCAGATGGTCAATGTTAAGTGGATAATGGTGCATTCAGAAATCGAACCATATCGGGGGAGATTCCCAATGTTAGATAGTGGTCAGTTCCCAGCTCCAGTTAAGGGAAATGGATATGAAGTAGCTCCAGCTAGTTGCCGGGAAATGTTTGGCTATTCCAGTATACTAAAATGATTGACAACTGAAGGAAACTTAAATGGAAATTGGTTCGTTTTTGCACAGTCTTGCTGAAAACATGCCCACACCTGTGCCACTGCGTACACGTTTCCTAACACTTCCTTTGTCATCAGGAACCTGTGAAGCAAGAGGACGGACGGGATATGGCCAACAGGATCAGTGCCTTTGGATACATGGAGTGCTCAGCCAAAACGAAGGATGGCGTGAGGGAAGTGTTTGAAATGGCCACCAGGGCGGCGCTACAAGCCAGGCGGGGAAAGCAGAGCAGAAAATGCACACTCCTGTAAACAGGGGGGGGGGGGGCACGAGGACTGCTTCCTGTTGGTTGGGGGAAAGAAAGGAGGAGCAGGTCAACAACCCCCCACACAAAAAACACACACACATAAAAGACTGTTCTCGCCAGTTTTTACAAAAGGTGCAGCGCTTTTACTTTTCTTTTTTTTTTGTCTTAAAGCTTAAGTTAGTCAGATTTTGTCAGTATTCCATTTTGAGACGACGAAAATTTTTCTTGTTTGTACTAATGCATCAGTCAATCACGCCATCATGGAAGCTCCAGCGTGAGCACATTGAGTCAGGAGATGTCGGCGAAGGAACGTATTGCGTGAACGCTGCCAACGACAAGCCAAGTGCTGAAGCCCCACCCGCTGACCTGACCAATGTCCCGCAGCCAATCACGACACCGAGCTGTTCATTGCGGCATTGTGACGTTAGCGCTTGTTTAGTGTGCTTCATTTACAAATCTTTATGCGCGTTACCATGCGCTGCACTACACCGGACTGGAAACTCCAATTTTGCAAATGGGAACTTAGTGTTTTGTGGAATAAATTACTTTGTAAGATCTTGCTAATTTGCATCAGTGGCTGGAAAAGACTGAATTGTAGTGCTGCTTGGATACAAAATAAAACTGTTTTCAGTAGGATTTTCAGCACAAGCTTGCATTCTGCTGGGATAGCATGGCTTTTGCATTTCTTTGAGGTTGACGTTTTTCCACACTGATTGTTCATAACAAAATAACTCCGACAAAACTACAGCTAATATTATCTTTGGATTGTGTGGAGAACGTCATCACGCAATGCGCGTCATTTCCGCTTCTTCCTGTATACAAAGAACACCAGCAAGTGTTCTTCCGACCGATTTTCTGTCTTTCGCCACATTAAATGGTTAGTTGTGTTATGTGTCGCCATGTTTTCAAATTCAATACTTCCTGTCAAAGATTCCCTTCGAAAGGAACATGCGCAGAACACAAATGGATATTCATTTCGATGATATAATACTGTGGGTTTTAAAACCGGAATATGAGCATATTTGGGGTTTTCAAAAGAGTTATTGGTGTTTACATAGCCGTGCGTAATCGGGCTATTGCTGATATTCCGGTTCTGATTTATTTGACTGCATGTAAACGTAGCAAACCGATGTGCTATGACTTCACTCTTCCACCAGATGTCATTAATGTGGCTTTACTATATTCATACAAGGGACAACTGTTATTATAAAGCGCATTTATTTACTTCATTGTACTGCATAAATGTAAATATGTAAACACTGGCATAACGTGCAGATTGTGAACATTTTGCTCTATTATAACGTGACGTTCAAACTTTGTCAGATTATTCGTCACTGGTGCTTCTTGGCTGGAAGTCCTGATCGTACTAAAAGCAGCGGTAGCAGAGCCAAAGCTCCCAAAGCTGCTGCCACCAGCGGGCGATAAAACACCCAACCGACTGCGATGACGAGGAGAGAGAGCGAGGAGGAGACGCACAGGGCGAAGATCTTCAACCCCACCGACACCAGCTCTCTGAGGATGGGAACCCAGTCCACTGTGGGCATGACAGAGCGGAGAAATACATGAGTGAGTACACCCACTTACATTGCAGTGACCATTATATTCTATCTGGAAATGAAACTGGATATACTTTAGAGTAGTCGGTGTGCAGCTTTACATTTACATTTTGTAATGAGTACTAGGGCCACACTGGAAAAATATGGCGGATATCTTGAAGGAAAAAAAGTCTGATTAACTAGAATACAGTTGTACATTTCCAAGAAAAAAGCTGTACATTTACGAGAATAAAGTTCTAAATTTACAAGAATAATAACAGTTTAATAATAATAACACTGTCCTAGAATAAAGTTGACAAATTTCAAAGAAAAACATTGAATTTACGGGAATATATCTGTAAATTTACAAGCAAAAAAGTTGTACATTTACAAGAAAAAGAGTTGCACATTTACAAGAATTAAGTTGTACATTTCCATGAAAAATGGCTGTAAGTTCAGGAGAACGAAGTTGTAAATTTACGAGAACGGTGGTTGTAATTTTGCAAGAATGAAGTTACAACAGTTGTACATTAACGGAAATAAACCTGTAAATTACAGAAACGAAGTTGTAAAATTTCGGAGACAAAAAACTTTACATTTTACAAAAACAGTTTTAGATTTATGAGAGTAAAGTTGTATATTTCCAATAATTTTTTTGTACATTTATGGGAATAGAGTTGTAGATTTATGAGAATAAAGTTGCAAACATACAAGAATCAATTTTTACATTTACAGAACTAAAGTTGTACATTTACGAGAAAAAGTTGTGAATTTCTAAGAATAAAGTTGAACTTTTCCAATAATTTGTTTTGTACATTTATGAGAATAAAGTTGCACACATACAAGAATACAGTTGTACATTTACAGAACTAAAGTTGCACATTTATGAGATAAAGTTGTACATTTCCGAGAAAAAATATTTCAACTTACAAGAGTAAAGTTGTAAATTTACGTGAATAAAGTTGTAAATATCAAATTAAAAAAAGTTGCACATTACAAAAATAAACTAATAAATTTACAAGACAAGAGTTGTATTACAAGAATAAAGTCGTTAATTTAGGAGAATAAAGTTGTAAATTTTACGAGAAAAAAAGTCAGAATATTATAAGAATAAAGTCACAAATTTACAAGACAAGAGTTGTAATATTACAAGAATAAAGTTGTAAATATACGAGAAAAAAGTCAGAATATTGTAAGAATAAAGTCACAAATTGACAAGACAAGAGTTGTAATATTACAAGAATAAAGTTGTAAATTTACGAGAAAAAAGTCAGAATATTATAAGAATAAAGTCAGAAATTTACGAGAAAAAAGTCAGAATATTATAAGAAAGTCAGAAATTTACAAGACAAGAGTTGTAAAATTACAAGAATAAAGTTGTAAATTTACGAGAAAAAAAGTCACAAATTGACAAGACAAGAGTTGTAATATTACAAGAATAAAGTTGTAAATTTGTGACTTTATTCTTATAATATTCTGACTTTTTTCTCATAAATGTACAAGACAAGAGTTGTAATATTACAAGAATAAAGTTGTAAATTTACGAGAAAAAAGTCAGAATATTATAAGAATAAAGTCACAAATTGACAAGACAAGAGTTGTAATATTACAAGAATAAAGTTGTAAATTTGTGACTTTATTCTTATAATATTCTGACTTTTTTCTCATAATTTTACAAGACAAGAGTTGTAATATTACAACAATAAAGTTGTAAATTTACGAGAAAAAAGTCAAAATATTATAAGAATAAAGTCACAAAATGACAAGACAAGAGTTGTAATATTTCAAGAATAAAGTTGTAAATTTACGAGAAAAAAGTCAAAATATTATAAGAATAAAGTCAGAAATTTACGAGGAAAAAGTCAGAATATTATAAGAAAGTCAGAAATTTACAAGACAAGAGTTGTAAAATTACAAGAATAAAGTTGTAAATTTACGAGAAAAAAGTCAGGATATTATAAGAATAAAGTCACAAATTGACAAGACAAGAGTTGTAATATTACAAGAATAAAGCGTTAATATAGGAAAATAAATACATTTCCTAGAATAAAGAGTTCTATAATATCGAATGTGCATGAGTGCCGTGCGTGTGAGTGGATGTCTACCCAGAGTGTAGAGGATGCGCGTGGTGAGTTGAATGCTGAGGAACATGAGGGCCCATCCCGCAGCTCGGAGTCCCCACGTCTTCATGTTGTTGTACTGCTGCTCCCTGGCAAACACCTCCTGTACATCACAGCACGTGGAGATGTTGATTATT
Source organism: Doryrhamphus excisus (assembly GCF_030265055.1). Lineage (NCBI taxonomy): Eukaryota > Metazoa > Chordata > Actinopteri > Syngnathiformes > Syngnathidae > Doryrhamphus > Doryrhamphus excisus. The sequence goes on along the minus strand of NC_080483.1, from coordinate 2,789,701 downwards.
TATGGCCCAGACGGGCACGTACCGTTATGCGTTTATGCCTTTCTTTGTGCTGACCTCTGCAGACAGCTCTTCCAGGTACAAGATCTCCAGGATATCGCCTGACTTGGTTCTGAAGGGCATCAGCTTCTCTCCTCTCTGCTTGGCCACAACGCTGACCTGGAGTTTGAGGTTTGTCGGCTCATTTACACCACACAAACACGAGATCAAGTAGTACCACTAGTTTCAGACCATGTTTGCCTGACACACGTGCGGCACTCACAGTTTGGGCCGGGCCGAGGTCAGACGTCTCACCGCTGAGTCCCGCAAAGGAGAACCTCACACGGACATCTCCGACCTTCCAAGGCATAACAATGACGATTAAGAGAAACAGGTATTGAACAAGTTGATGTTCGATCAGATGCCCTCACCTCTGGCCTCTTTGGGTTCTGAGTGTGGTAGAAGTAATCGTCACTGATGGTGAAGAAAGGGTCCGAGTCAGACGACGTAAAATCCCTGAGACTCAGCGTCTGGAAGTTATTAACCTGTTCCACCAGTCCTGAGTCAAAGTAAACAATGTGACACGGACTAGTCTCGGCGGGGTGTGTCACATGATTGATTGATCACCTTCAGACAGCGTGAAAGGTCCCACTCGGACTTGGGGGGCCACGACTGTGACGCTCTCTGCTGCCATGGCACTGAAATGAAAAGATGACAGACATGAACGTTTGCCACTAGAAATCTACACGGTAGCGCAATCAAGCACCTTGGATTCTGGTGACCAATTTCCTTATCGAAATTGCGACTGTTGATCAGCTCTGCTTTCCACTCTGTGTCTGGGGAAAGGAGAAGGAAAACGTTCATCACCACCACAATGCAACAAATACAATTGTACAACACAAATGGTAATGGTTTTATTTCATTTGAACATGCATCAGATTACAATTGAATGCATCCCATAATCAGTTCCCAGTTCCACATGTCCAAAAGGAGTAGGAAGAAGCAAAGCTTATTAAATCCTACCCCTCCATCTGGTACTTTTACAATCAGTAACTGTTACATTTGTTCACTTCCTGCTTTCCATAATACAGTTTAAGGTTTTTTTTCGTTTTTTTTTTTAATAATGTACCTCGTACCGAAGTACAAGGTGATATGAGCATCCAATGCCATAATGGGTACCATAGTAAGTGTCAATATAGTGATATATATAGCACATCATGACTGGTTCAAGACTCTTCATCCTTGTATTTAGCAAACATCAACTGCTTGTATTGTTTCTTGAATTGGCTCATCGTTGTGCATTGTTTGATTTCCTTACTCAATCCATTCCATAGTTTGATTCCACATACTGAAATGCTATGGCTAGCATAACGTAGTCCTAGCATAGAAGTGTTTCAAATGTACTTCTTCCCTGAGATCATATTTCTCCTCTCTTGTAGAGAAGTATTGGATGATATTTTAGCAAATTGGTTATTTTTAGCCTTATGCATTATTTTAGCTGTTTGAAGATGAACTATATCAGCAAGTTGAAGTATTTGTGATTTTAGAAATAAGGAGTTAGTATGTTCTCTGTAGGCGGCATTATGAATTATCCTTACTGGCCTTTTTTGCAGTACATTTAGCGAGTGAAGATTGCTTTTATAGTTATTAGCCCATATTTCCACACAATAAGTAAGATATGGTAGACGCAGAGAGCAAAAAATTACAAAATTAAAAAAAATTTACTATTGAAAGCAGGAAGTGAACAAATGTAACAGTTACTGATTGTAAAAGTACCAGATGGAGGGGTAGGATTTAATAAGCTTTGCTTCTTCCTACTGCGGAATGTGGAACTGGCAACTGATTATGGGATGCACTCAATTGTAATCTGATGCATGTTCAAATGAAATTAAACCATTACCAAAAATGAATTAAAATACAAATTCAGTTCACTCCAGTTCTATGGACTGTAGTCTACACTGGCCACTAGGTGTCACTAGCACCAAGCACCAGACTCGATCGCCAATGACAACAATGACTGTTGTGGGCGTGCTCCAGCTAAAACTCAACTCTGAATCCCTGATGTCACTTCCTGTCCACATGTGCAGAAAGACATTTATTGAAACACACACAGACACGTGTCTTAAATTGCTTATTTTCTTTGGATTATATCTAGTATATTGGGTAACATGAGTGTAAAAGTGACTATAGGGGTGTTATTTCATGTCTAGAGAGCTCTAATAATAAAATAATAATAAAAAATATTCCATTTAGTAATATTAACTCCTAATTCACTTTTCGCTGTCGGGTCTGGAACCAATTAACAACGATAAGTGAGGGATTACTGTACAGCACTACATGTTGTACACTGACTACTCTAAATTATATCCATTGTACTTTCTTTTGTATTTTCCCTTGAGAAGATTTAATCAAAAATAGTTACTGAAATCCAATGTGGTGGCGTGTAAAGGCAAAAAATGTCCAAATATAACGGGATGTAACTAAATTAATAAGATATACTAATATGTTATATATAATATGCCAAGCAATACAGGAAACAACTCACTGTAGGAGTACGTGGTTTCGGTTTTGGTTTCACCATTCTCTTGGTAGTCCCTGAAATGATACAGTGTTGTTAATATTTGGGATTGAAGACAAAACATTTTTGGGCCCCACCCTTAAGCCTTCAGAGTTGGCCACACTCACTTGCTCTCCCGGTACTCCACCCACTGATACATCTCCACCTCCCTCTTCAACTTCACCGCCTGCACTGCTACTCCGTAGTTGGGGTCATGCAGGGGCTGTGCATGCATACACAAACTAGCATGAGAGGTATGCATTCATCAATATGATTATTATTGCGCTTGTAGTTTGCAGTGGCGTACAACCGCACTGCATGATACTGCGGCCTGCCTAATTATTGTCACAGTGCACGCTGCTGATTGCAGACAAATCTGTCTTCGCTCAGGTTTACTGGCTGCCTTTCATATCTTTGTTTACATAAAATCTTTGCATTGTATCTCATTCGATCGTAATAGACTTAGCAACGGCGTCATATTGGAGAGCGATAGAGTCTTGTCTACCTGTAAGGTGCGTAGCTGTGCAGACAGGTGAACCAAGCGATTGTTGTTCTGCAGGTCAAGGCTGGCAAAAGTGTCCAATGACACAACCTGAGCGAGACCTTCGTCCAGGGACAATGCCGTCCTCAAAGCTCGGCCCTGGGGACAGAAACATTCTGTCATTATTCTTAAAATTACTGAACATGTGAGGTTTTCATACCTCATTCGTGAAGAGAACATATATGGAGAGGAAAAACAGGCCGACTCCGACTAACGTTCCTCCTGCAGTGTCACTCAATCTTTGCAGGAATCCTGGGTTGGTTTTACTCCTTACATGCGTGTGAGAGTCTTTGCCTGAAAACTGAAACAAATGTTACGTCAATGCAACTGGAAATGAACAATTAAGAAAATAAAACTTAACAGATCAACTTTGACTTTGCAGATTACAAATTTTGAAATGGGGGACAAGCTAGTTCAGTTCTGCTATGTGTATGCGTGTATTTTAAACCATTATCTTAATCATACTGTATATTTTATGTGCTAATTTTTCGGAAAAAAAATGGAATAGGCAGTTCCTGTTCCACAGTTGAATTGACACGCCTCCCTTCTGTACTTTGTTATAGTTATAGCCAGGCCATCCATTAACAAACGTAAAGCTAGTAGCAGGTGACCAACTGTACAGCTAACGTAAATATAAACATTTATGTTTACAATTACATCAGCTGTACAGTTTTAGCTACTAGCACCCATACGTTTAAATGACTAGAAAGCTAGCTCAGTTAGCGACCTCGACAGCACCGGCGTTAACATTACAACAATACGATTAAATGTCATTCATGATATGTAAACCTCATAATTAGGTAAGTTAACAACTCACATTGGTCGGCGACGACATGTTTAACAACGAACACAGAAAAGTTGGAGACGCTACGGAAGAAGTAAAAAAAACTACAAAAGTACAATTGGTTTGCTTGCTCTGATGACCGGAGTCTCCCGGTTAAAACTGGAGGTGAGCGGAGTTGGGTTTAAGTAGCATAGCATGTCATTGTCTATACCGGAGTGTGCTGGTGACAAAACAATCGCACACTTTAACAGGGCAGAATGACGTTTTTGCGAAGCATCATGGGTACTCGAGTTTTCATTTTAGCTCGCTGATTTGTAAAAGGTTACTACTTCAATGCAGAATTAATACGAAATTATTAAAAAGGATAATTTAAGTCAAATATATTCTTTATTTCACATTTAAAATTGCACTTGAGATTAATAGATTATTATAGAAAATTAGCAAATAGTGATATTGTCTTATTATTATCTTGTTTCTGTTTTAAATTTAAGACACTTTTTTTCCCAACAACAAAAACATTGGTGCAGGGTGATGAAACAGACGCACCTAGACACATAAATGTGCCACTTGTAAGAGGATTACTGTACAGGGGAAGACAAAGCAATTACTGGCACTTGTCATCCTCACCATAGCTGTTGAAATGCAGGAGTATGATGTTATAGTACTTGGGACTGGACTCAAGGTAAGGCTATTTGTTGAATCAAAGTACTCATTGCTTCTTTGAATAGAGCTGCTTCTTATTATAAAGTGTCTTATATGCATATTATGTGACTCCATATACTGTACACTATATAGTATGCAATCTAATGGGATCATTCAGGAGGTTTACAACAAGGAGCAGCTCTATTCAGAGGAGCAGGTACACTTTCACTTTATTTTGCTAATATTTCCACCACTAATATTTGCCTGACTCCTGCAGGAATGTGTCCTCTCGGGTTTAATGTCACAAAATGGCAAAAAGGTCCTACACATGGACAAGAATGGTTACTACGGAGGACAGAGTGCATCAGTTTCTCCTCTTGAGGAGGTGTTCTTACCCGAGCATGTGAATTGTTGCCATTATAACTTACTGATTTCATTGTTGTCTTCTCTCAGTTGTACAGGAGGTTCAAAGTTCCCGGCCCTGCTGAATGCACCCTTCGTGGAAAAGAGTGGAACGTTGATCTTATCCCAAAGTTTTTCCTCGCCAGTGGTGAGAGGTTAGGTCAGGGGTGGGCAAACTATGGCCCGGGGGCCACATCCGGCCCGCCAAGTGTTTGAATACGGCCCGCCCAATCTTTCAAAAGTATTTAATTTAAACTCAACATACAACCTGGCATCATGGCCTGAGCCAACCTTTTGATGGTTGTATCAATTTTGTTGTTTGACATGGTCTGTTGTTTACAAAGTGCTCCTGAAAAAAGAGACACAAGCACATAATAATAATAAAAATTAAAATAATAATTATTATATTATTATTATAACTATTATGATTATTATATTTATTATATTAATGCTAATTATTATATTAATTATATATAATAATATTGTTATATTTGCATATTTTACATAATAATAATATAATAATAATTATTTTAATTTTATTTTAATTATTATAATATTGTATTATTTTTTTAATATTTAAATATAAATATAAAATAATAAATAATAATAGCAGATTGCATGACAATTTTACAGATACAATAATACCAGGTGGACTGTTACGTGTAAAATATATAGTCTGCCCCCGAAATTTTGTTATATCAATGCGGCCCGCGAGTCAAAAAGTTTGCCCACCCCTGGGTTAGGTTGTGTTGGTTTCCTTTCATTTCATGCCTTTCACGCTGTGTTTGCTGCATTAGGCGAACTGGTGAAAATGTTGGTGGACACCGAGGTCACACGTTATGTGGACTTCAGAGTGGTTGAGGGGAGTTACGTGTACATGGCGGGCAAATTGCACAAAGTGCCGGCCACTGAGGAAGACACCCACACGTCAGGTACGTCGATGCTGTCATCAATGGGATAGCAATAGCTAATTTACATATTTCTATTTTGCTAAGTGGTAAGTGGTAGACCAGGTCCAGTCTCAAACTCAATTTACTTGGGGGCCACTGGAGCTCGGGTCAGGGTGAGACTGGGCCGCATCAGGTTTTCCAAAAAAAAACAAAAAACGCATTTATTAAAAACTAAAAAATTTTAAAAACTTTTTGGTTCTGGTTTGGTTCCAATTTTCTACAAGAAAAGTTCTGATAAAACATTCCACTGTTCTCAAATATCTTACTTTTTATTTTTCTACACAAAATAAGATGAAAAATAAATAAACAAATCAAGAATAGATAAAATCAATCAATCAGTAATAAATAAAGAAATATAATAATAATAATAAAACAGCAAATAATAAAAACTTAAGAAACCACATATAGTTGGTGGGTAGACAAATTATTTTTTTTCAGATTAAAATGAACAAAGCATTATTAGAGCCCTGTAGACATGACAAAACACGACTATAGTCACATTTATACTCTTTTTATTTACAACATATTGCGCAACTGCAGGGTCTTGAGACACATGCTAACTCGCAAACTAGAGAGCTAGCGACCTAAACGGTAGCCTTCAAGTTATTTCCTTTCAACTTAAATAGCCAAAAACTTACCACTTCCACACGGATAGGGAGGATAACTATTAACAGTTATTTAACCTTTAACATGAACATGAATCAAACGTAATAATTTTTTCTGGGTACATGATACCATACAGCATCCATATCAAACTTGCGCGGGCCGCACTAACATTAAACTTTCATATCAAGGCGGGGGCCTCAAACTAGTGCCGCGTGTTTGAGACCCCTGCAGTTTCAGTAGGGAAGCCCGGACTTCTCGGTCTCCTACCACCTGAGGCATACTCAGCTGAAAAAACGCCCCAGTAAAAATGATGGCAGGCCATCAGGACCACATCGTCTGCGAAAAGCAGCAACTAACACAGAGATCCTAAAGCCCCCAAAATGGACTCCCTCAAGGCCTTGGCTGTATCTAGAAAATCTCTCCATAAAAATTCTAAAGAGAATCAGTGCCAAAGGGCAGCCTTGGAACCAGAACCAGACTCCTGCTCTGGTTGTACAAGGACAGAATGGCGTGTGGTAGAGTGCCCACCAATCCCACACCACCAGAGGACCCCGAACAGGACACCGCGGGGAACACGGTCAAATATCTTGTCCAAGTCCACAAAATCCCATGTACCCTCCAGTACCTTTGCAGGGGTCAGTCTAGGGTTCTGCGACCGGAACGAAAATCAAATTGTGGACCAGTCTCTCCACCACCCTGGAAAAGACTACCCCAGAAGTTACCCTTCCAGTTACCCTTCGTGAAAAGGGGGACCAACGGTCCCGGTCTGCAAATCTAGGTCTTCTGTTCCCAACTTCAGTGTCTTAATATTTTTCAGATCTGATGGGCATGTTTGACAAGAGGAGGTTCAGGAAGCTGCTGCTTTTTGCTCACAACTTCGACGTGAGAAACCCTCGTACGTATCAGGATGTGGATCCCGACAAAACCACAACCCGGGATCTCTTCTCTCGGTTTGACCTGGGGCTTGATGTTGTGGAGTTCATAGGTCACGCCATAGCCTTGCACGGTAGAGAGAGGTAGGTCACATTGCGCAAATCAAACCAAATCATTTTGACGTTTCATAGGCTGTCTTTGTGTACCTGTTAGTTATCTGGACCAGCCCTGTGTGGAGACCATCAAGAGGATCAGATTGTATGCCGAGTCTCTGGCTCGCCACAACACTAGCCCATACCTCTACCCGGTCTTTGGACTGTCTGAACTACCACAAGGATTTGCCAGGTTATTCTTTCAATCACTTCTTGAAGTCTTAGGAAACACTTGCCCTGAGTATAAGACGATACGTCTTCACCAAAAAAATTCAGAAAACTTAACATACCTGACCTGGCCAGCCCTGGGTTCAATCCGGGCTCGAACCAGGGTCCGCAGAATAAGTTGAGCGTCCTAGCAATTGAGCTAAAGGCCCAGACTTTTAACTTAATGTCCAACACAACTCATTAGGTGTCAGGGAGTGAGGTTTACCAAAGTACAGCCACACAGCTGCACCAGCAAATGATAATTCCTCACGTGAGTCTGAGCTTTTCTTCCTGTCACTCATGTTCTTGAAAAGCGCACGTAATGCATTTGACCCGAATATAAAACACAATTATATCCAGGGTTGAGATTTGTGCATGCAAAACGGAAGGTGGCTCCAAATGACTCCCCCCCCCAAGCAAGTCAGAGCTTTTCTTCCTGTCACTCGTGTTGTTGAAAAGCGCACATAATGCATTTGACCTGAATATAAAATACAATTATATCCAGGGTTTAGATTTGTGCATGCAAAACGGAAGGTGGCTCCAATTGACTTCCCCCCCAAGCAAGTCAGAGCTTTTCTTCCGGTCACTCATGTTGTTGAAAAGCGCACATAATGCATTTGACCTGAATATAAAATACAATTATATCCAGGGTTTAGATTTGTGCATGCAAAACGGAAGGTGGCTCCAAATGACTCCCCCCCCCAAGCAAGTCAGAGCTTTTCTTCCTGTCACTCGTGTTGTTGAAAAGCGCACGTAATGCATTTGACCTGAATATAAAATACAATTATATCCAGGGTTTAGATTTGTGCATGCAAAACGGAAGGTGGCTCCAATTGACTTCCCCCCCAAGCAAGTCAGAGCTTTTCTTCCGGTCACTCATGTTGTTGAAAAGCGCACATAATGCATTTGACCTGAATATAAAATACAATTATATCCAGGGTTTAGATTTGTGCATGCAAAACGGAAGGTGGCTCCAAATGACTTCCCCCCAAGCAAGTCAGAGCTTTTCTTCCTGTCACTCATGTTGTTGAAAAGCGCTAGTAATGCATTGGACCTGAATATAAAATACAATTATATCCAGGGTTTAGATTTGTGCATGCAAAACGGAAGGTGGCTCCAAATGACTTCCCCCCCAAGCAAGTCAGAGCTTTTCTTCCTGTCACTCATGTTGTTGAAAAGCGCACGTAATGCATTGGACCTGAATATAAAATACAATTATATCCAGGGTTTAGATTTGTGCATGCAAAACGGAAGGTGGCTCCAAATGACCCCCCCCCCCCCCCCAGCAAGTCAGAGCTTTTCTTCCTGTCACTCATGTTGTTGAAAAGCGCAAGTAATGCATTGGACCTGAATATAAAACACAATTACATCCAAGGTTTAGATTTGTGCATGCAAAACGGAATGTGGCTCCAAATGACTCCCCCCCTCCAGCAAGTCAGAGCTTTTCTTCTTGTCACTCAAGTTGTTGAAAAGCGTACGTAATGTATTTGACCTGAATATAAAACACAATTATATCCAGGGTTTAGATTTGTGCATGCAAAACGGAAGGTGGCTCCAAATGACTTCCCCCCAAGCAAGTCAGAGCTTTTCTTCCTGTCACTCATGTTGTTTAAAAGCGCACGTAATGCGTTGGACCTGAATATAAAATACAATTATATCCAGGGTTGAGATTTGTGCATGCAAAACGGAAGGTGGCTCCAAATGACTTCCCCCCAAGCAAGTCAGAGCTTTTCTTCCTGTCACTTGTGTTGTTGAAAAGCGCACGTAATGCATTGGACCTGAATATAAAACACAATTATATCCATGGTTTAGATGTGTGCATGCAAAACGGAAGGTGGCTCAAAATGACTTCCCCCCAAGCAAGTCAGAGCTTTTCTTCCTGTCACTCATGTTGTTGAAAAGCGCACGTAATGCATTTGACCTGAATATAAAATACAATTATATCCAAGGTTTAGATTTGTGCATGCAAAACGGAAGGTGGCTCCAAATGACTTGAGCTTTTCTTCCTGTTACTCACACATACTCCAAGAACACGGAAATATGCAGCCATTTTTCAATTAAGGTTTTTTATTAAGGTATTTTCTTCAGGGTTATCTTATATTCAGTGTAGAAATGTATACATGCAGACCGATAGGTAATGCCAAACGTCTTTTCCCCAGAGCTTTTCTTCCCATCACTCACACATGACTAAAACAGGCTGAAGTCTTGTAATGCATCTAATTAATTTGACCTTTTTCTTTCACTTAAAAAAAGTACATTGTCTCATACTCTGGGTCTAGATTTATACATGCAAACTGGCAGGTCGTCTTATATTCGGGTCCATACAGGCCGGGTTTGAACTAAGCCACCCAAATGTTAATTATTAATCTTTTCAAGATATTTTGGCCCATTTTACGCTTTCAAGTTTGTGAGCTTAGGTCAGGCTATTTTCTGTCCATAAAGTTTTCGAAGTTTTCGTTTTGGAAATTCTGTTTGTATGACCGGTACTGGCAGTATTATACATAATGTCACCCCAGATGCTAGAATACTGTTTTATAGCAGACACAGTTGCAGAAATATTCCGCTAGTCTGAGTTCTGTGTGAAAGGAAAAGACAAATAAATAGCAGATTTTCTGTTTCGGCTCTGTTTCTGTGTATATCTGTGTGAAATGGGCTGGAAATTGTGACCCTGTAGGGCCACGGCGCCACCTGTTTTTACCTGCAGAGGGGGTAGCGGGGGGCGACGGGTGCCATGTTTCCTGACATTTCCACTTCCTGTTTATTTGTCCCAATGCTTTTATCCACGTATGGGCTTCAGCTCTTCTGGTTTGAATTTTTTTATTTGTGTGTCAGGTTGAGTGCAGAATACGGAGGAACGTTCCTGCTGAACAGAGCGGTGGATGAAATCGTGTTGGACAACGGCAAAGTGAAAGCAGTCAAATCAGAGGGCAAGGCAAGGGCGCTCGCGTTTGGAATGAGCGTGGTGTACACATACGTACATACGTAGCGATTCTTTCTTTGTGTTTCACAGTTGTTCCAGTGCAAACAGCTGGTCTGCGATCCCAGCTACGTTCCCAACCGTGTCAGGAAGGTGGGGAAAGTCATCAGGGTCATCTGTTTACTCAACCATCCCGTGAAAAACACTCACGAGGCCAACTCGTGTCAGATCATCATCCCGCAAACACAACTCCACAGGAAGTCTGGTGCGCCATCTGCCAGGTAATACTGCTTTATTTGGTGCGCTATTACAATACCCCTGGTGTGTCTATGCAGACATCTTCATATCCGTGGTGTCCTACACTCATAACGTGGCTTCAGATGGGATGTACATCGCCACGGTGAGCACAGCCGTAGAAAGCAACAACCCAGAGAAGGAGGTGCAGCCGGGCTTGGACCTTCTGGAACCCATCGTGCAGAAGTGAGTTAGCTCAACCGAGTTTCTAATCACCTTTACATGTCATTGATTGTTTTTTTTTTTTGCATCCAGATTTGTTTCAGTCAGCAGCCTGCTGGTTCCCAATGATGATGGAAGCAAGAGTCAGGTAGTAAAAAAATGGTACAGTGCATCCGGTGAATGGTCATCGTGAATATACGGCCGGGCTGCACAGCGGTCGAGTGGTTAGCGCGCAGACCTCACAGTTAGGAGACCCGAGTTCAATCCCATCTCTGTGTGGAGTTTGCATGTTCTCCCCGTGCATGCGTGGGTTTTCTCCGGGTACTCCGGTTTCCTCCCACATTCCAAAAACATGCTAGGTTAATTAGCCACTCCAAATTGTCCATACTAGGTATGAATGTGAGTGTGAATGGTTGTTTGTCTATATGTGCTCTGTGATTGGCTGGCCACCAGTCCAGGGTGTACCACGCCCCCCTGGTGAGGACAAGCGGTAGAAAATGAATAAATGAGTAAATAATAAAAGAATATATAGGGCTGTGCTGCGGTCGAGTGGTTAGCGCCTCACAGCTAGGAGACCCTAGTTCAACCCCACCCTCAAAAACATGCTAGGTTCATTAGTGACTCCAAATTGTCCATAGGTATGAATGTGAGTGTGAATGGTTGTTTGTCTATATGTGCCCTGTGATTGGCTGGCCACCAGTCTAGTGTGTACCCCGCCTCTTGGCCGAAGACAGCTGGTATAGGCTCCAGCACCCCTGCGACTTTTGTGTGGATGAGCGGTAAGAAAGCGGTAGAAAATGAATGAATGTATCTTGATGATGATTCTTACATTCCCGTGTGTAGTGTACACATGAATGCCCCGTATTGACAACATGAACGTTTTTTTTATATTTGTAAATGTATTAAAAATAATAATTAAAACACTTGAGAAATCCCATGTGAATAAGTATTCACAGCCAATCGAGCGGCGGCCATTTGGTATGTCCCTGCAGTAGCCTGTGTGATGTGATGTTATTGTGTTATTTCATGTCTACATTGTGCTAATAATGCTCTAAGCATATTCCCTTAATGCAGTCGGATCAGGAAGTGAGACGAGTGAATCTCTGTAGATATTTTCCAGATGCACTGTACTGTACTTTGAGTAGAATAATAATGTGTAGCACTTGTTGACAAGCTTTCTTCTCGCTCAGATTTTTGTCTCTCGCTCCTATGATGAAAGCAACCACTTTGGGAGCGAGTGTGAGGACATTAAGGACATGTACCGTCGCATCACTGGTCACGCGCCTCCCATGAAGACTAGCTAAGTAGCATTTAGCAAGCTATTAAGATGTCAATATTCAGCAACTGCTGAAGGGGATACTGTAACTCTCTATAGAAAACTAGGTTTCTATTTGTACAGAAACACAAAATTTGTATTCCAGTTGGTTATAAAATTCTCGTTTGTGGTATTTTCTTTACTGCTAGCTCGCTAGCTAGCTGGATCGTGTTTGTACGTTTATCTTCTTCTGTGGCGACATTGAAGAGGCTAAAGGCTCCCTAGCTCCCCCTACAGTTTTGAAGCGAAACAAACCTATGGAGCGCCGTAATGATGCTGCGTTCGAGAGTATCAGAAAATTTTAACATAAAGTGTCAACATTGGTTAGTTATTGCTTTATTTGAAAGTAGATCATTTGAAAACCAACCTTATCTTTTTTAGACTATGAGTCTTTTTAATATATATGTGTCATGCTGGGAGCATAACACAATATAACCCACACACCAATTTCCATACATAATTTGTGTTAAATAGCGATGTTTTATTTAAACAATACATATAATATTTTGCATCACGGTGGTTGCGGGGCGTCAGATTGCTGCGTGTGGCTCGAGTCTGGGCTATCAATTTGTCCAGATTTCCCAGCTGTATTGAATGCAGCATGAAAGCTAGTCGGAAGCTCGAGAAGCTAATAGTAACCGCTTGGAGAAAGTTGTTTTCTTTATGTTGTCATGTTTTGGAATAAACAGTGTGGCAACAGCAATTTGTCCAGATTTCCCAGCTGTATCGAATGCAGCATGACAGCTAGTCGGAAGTTCGAGAAGCTAATAGTAAACGTATGTATGAGTGTAATATTTGTTTTATCGCTACCTGACTCTGAATCTTAAAATTAGCATTTAATTGGTTCAGCAAACTTTAAGAGACCAAATAACGTAGGAAATCCACTGTAGCCTGTCTGGCAACAGCATTTTGTCCAGATTTCCCAGTTGTATTGAATGCAGCATGAAAGCTAGTCGGAAGTTCGAGAAGCTAATAGTAAACGCTTGGATAAAGTTGTCTTTATGTTGTCATATTTTGGAATAAACAGTGTATAATCGTGTTAAGAGTGTGGTGTAATGTTTGTTTTAGCGCATACCTGACTCTGAATCTTAAAATTAGCATTTAATTGGTTCAGCAAACTTTAAGAGACCAAATAAAGTCTGGCAACAACAAATTCTCCTTATTAAAAAAACTGATGTGGCCTCAAAATTAATATAAATTTTCAACACGACAGCCCCGTTTTAATGAACAAAACCACCTAACACATCGATTTTGTGTGTGGTTGCAATCGGATACAATAACGGGATTTAGGGCCTCCATGCCAACATGGCCGCACTGCACAAAGGCCCTGGGATGATGAGAGATGAATGCGGTGGATTTATGGATCGTGGCGGAGCTTACATGCGACAAGGACAAAGCCACTGAATTATGTCATATGCTACACACACACTGTGGGTGCTGCAGGACACAAATATAAGAGGCTTAAGCAAGTGAAGGACATAAACGAGTGCGGCAGAAAGGTGTAGTGCACCCTTTTTTTATTACATGCAGAAGCCTTTTAAGCCTGCTGAACAGCTTTCTTATTTTATGTAGTGGTAAAATTAAGTCCATTCTCATTTTGGTCTCTTATCTTAACCTCTAAAACACAACATAAATAATAATCAGCACACATAAATAACTGAAATGTATAATTTAGCCATATAATACTTGGTTTATTTACAGGAAGACTGGCGTCTTTGCTTGTTATGTCTATTTCAGTAGGGTTATAAAAAACTTTATGTATATCCGAGTGGACGGTTGTCGTTTAGGATTCCAGTGAGAGATAAATCTCACAGACTGAATATAATTCATGACGGTCTCGCTCCCTCGTTGATGCAAACAGTCCTCGTTTGTGGTTCACGTTGCCGACTCCTCGCCCATTATCTTCAACGCAGTGCTGACGGATGGAGGGATCAGGCCAGCGGCCGCTACTCGACCCTCGCTCATCAGGAAGTTGAATGTGGCACATGCGTTTGGCTGGGGGGGCAAAAAAAAAAAACAACAACACACCAATCAAACGACAGCAAAACAATCCATCTGTGAAATAATAAACCCCATAAATATGCAAAAGTAAATTTGTGATGTTAACATCCCAACAGTTACCGTGTCTTGCACCTCCACGGCGATGCGTTTGCTCTTCAGAAGCGCCAGAACTGAAGGATGAATACGTTCAAGGCGTGCCCCCGTGCCCAGCACCAGAATCTCTGCAGAATAATACCACATGTGACACACAAACTCACTTGTTTTGCAGTATTTTTCGTTAAACAAGTCAAATTTGTACCTATTTTGGGTACAAGCATGTGGAAAAGTGACACACTTTCTTCCGTGATGTCTTTAAAGCTCCCGACCTGCAAAGTCACGCATAGTGAAAACAAGAAAAACAAATAATTATTGTAGTTATACTAGGATTTAAGCATACCTTCCATTGCAGGATCGCTGGGGGTAGCACTGCACAGGGGCCAAGCACTTTGTTGCCATCAATGTTGAATCCTTGAGGACTGTAGCTGAGGATCATGATGCCGCTGCCGGATTCCTTCTTCATGATTGACACTGATGTACGCTGGTATATCTCATCATCACTCGGGCCCAAACGATGACCCCGGGACAAAAATGGACTGGTAAAAATATAAAATGCACAAAAATATTACAATATAGTCTTAGTAAATGGCTTAAATGCACAGATAATGTAATGTATCCGAAAATAAGGCTGCCATGTGGTCCATTTTTGAAATTCTGCTCTTGTTGAAAAATGACAACTATTTACCTTCATCGAACTGGATATACGATAGGTGAATGTAATTACTGAACCTTCCACTAGATGGTGCCAACGGGTGCTAAACGTACATAAAAAATACAGTACTTAAAGATTCAGATGATAAAAAACAGACAATATAGTCATTACTAAAAAAACGCAGTACTATACACGTTGCCAGGTGTTGCAATCAAACCCATCATAACAATATTCATACTAGGTAAAAGGTTCCGATTAATTTACTCATTTCATTTTAGTGATTTCAAACCCAACATGCTTTATGTGTATGATATTTGCAAGACAATGCTAAGCACGGTACATTACTGTTTCCATTAAATAACTGCATTAAGATGGAGAATAAGGAGAATGGCAAATAAAATGAATTAATTGTAAATTTTGTTATCGTTTTGACTATATAGAATAGAAAGTATCTGTGAATGTCTGATCGAGTCAAACAATTAAACATAAACAACAATCTGGTGATGATTGCGGTGCGTTACAGTTGAGGAACAGAGGAAAGTCCGTCATTAAGTTAAGTTTAATTCGACTTCAGAGGTGACTTAACTATTTTTTTTTTTAGTTTTGCTTGAAATTTACCTGTAAAGAGTCGGTGCCTTTCTGTGAGAGAGGATTAACCTCTGCCATGGTTTCTGAAGGAGGACTCTGGTACAAACCAAAGCGGCCATGTTGACAGAAAGCAGGGGGACCACATTCTGTGTGACACCAGCCGGTGTTGTGTAAGGAAAAATCAATCGATTCAGACTTAACAATTCATGAAGTGTTGTTGACATACCTTATATCCACTAAACGTATGATTTAAATTACACTATTTATCAACTATCATATTATATGTTTTTCGGTGTTGAATTAGACCACTGCTTAGCAAAATTAGCAAAAAATTAGCAAAATTTGAAAACGACGTATAGCTCTGCTTTTGATTAGTAAGCCTTGGGGCGTGTCTAGTAAACAAGAGCGCCCCATGCGGAAGTAAATGGTAAGAACAAGTACAGGTCATGTGACCGAAAGAGCTCTGCATTGTAAATAGACAGCAGGGGCCATGCCTTCATAACGTCTTTAAAAACAACCAAAAAGGTCACTTATCCCTTCTCGGGGACTCCTTATCACCCTACGAGGATTTTCTGTTCGATTCCGCTTCAGAACGTCTATAGTGTTAACCGACAGCATGTACCGGTCTCTGTACGCCTTTCGATCCGCTGAGCCCAACTCGCTGCACTTCTCTGCCGGGGAAAGCTTCCTAATCCTGGAGAGGAGCAACAAACACTGGTGGCTGGGATCCCGGTGCAGCTCCGGTGAGACCGGTTATGTCCCCTCCTCATACATCGAAAAGATCCAGGTAAACAACACTTGTGATCGACTGAAAAATCTGATGGATTATACATCATCTATCTATCTATCTAGGCCTTTCTATCAATCTCCGTGTACTTATGTACATTTACAAGATACTTTATGTGACCTACTTCAAATACGCGAGGCACACATCCTCTTTATTAAACGAGCTCTCTGCTGTTTTTGAAGGACCTGCAGTACTTCAAAAACGCCAAAGATCCTCCGTATGACAGGATTGATGTAAACATTTTATGTTCAACTGTACTGCAAAAAAGGCCAGTCAAAGATCCTACCAAACGATGTTGTTTTTGTAGTAAAATATATTCTCTTTCGTAGAAATACTCGGATGTTATTAAAGGGCATACTTCAAAAGTGCTCGTCAAAGATCGTGAATATGACAGGAGTGGATAAATGATGCAAAAAAAAAAACGCCACTTAAAGTTCCTACCGTAGGTGCACGAGGCTGTTTTTGTCGTCAAAGATCATCTATAGGACAGGTATACTCTGTTGCTGTTGGAGGCCATAGAGTACCATAGAGTGATTCAAAAATGCCAGTCAAAGATCGTCAATAATGACAGGAGTGCTCTGCCGGTTTTATGTATCAACTGCAAAAAATGCTAGTTAAAAAAAAGCAGTTTTTAAGGACCGACTACAAAAAGGCTAGTCAAAGATCCTCTATATCAGAAGTAATTGAGTAGTTATTCATTCATTCATTCAGGGTACACCCTGGACTGGTGGCCAGCCAATCACAGGGCACATATAGACAAACAACCATTCACACTCACATTCATACCTATGGACAATTTGGAGTCACTAATTAACCTAGCATTTTTGAGGGTGGGATTGAACTAGGGTCTCCTTGCTGTGAGGTCTGTGCGCTAACCACTCGTCCACCGTGCAGCCCTATATATTCTTTTAATATTTACTCATTCATTCGCTAATTAACCTAGTATGTTTTTGAGGGTGGGATTGAACTAGGGTCTCCTTGCTGTGAGGTCTGTGCGCTAACCACTCGTCCACCGTGCAGCCCTATATATTTTTATTATTTACTCATTCATTCGCTAATTAACCTAGCATGTTTTTGAGGGTGGGATTGAACTAGGGTCTCCTAGCTGTGAGGTCTGCGCGCTAACCACTCGTCCACCGTGCAGCCCTATATATTCTTTTATTATTTACTCATTCATTCGCTAATTAACCTAGCATGTTTTTGAGGGTGGGATTGAACTAGGGTCTCCTAGCTGTGAGGTCTGCGCGCTAACCACTCGTCCGCCGTGCAACTCTATATATTCTTTTAATATTTACTCATTCATTCGCTAATTAACCTAGCATGTTTTTGAGGGTGGGATTGAACTAGGGTCTCCAAGCTGTGAGGTCTGTGCGCTAACCACTCGTCCACCGTGCAGCCCTATATATTTTTATTATTTACTCATGTATTCGCTAATTAACCTAGCATGTTTTTGAGGGTGGGATTGAACTCGGGTCTCCTAGCTGTGAGGTCTGCGCGCTAACCACTCGTCCACTGTGCAGCCCTATATATTCTTTTATTATTTACTCATTCATTTGCTAATTAACCTAGCATGTTTTTGAGGGTGGGATTGAACTAGGGTCTCTTAGCTGTGAGGTCTGCGCGCTAACCACTCGTCCACCGTGCAGCCCTATATATTCTTTTAATATTTACTCATTCATTCGCTAATTAACCTAGCATGTTTTTGAGGGTGGGATTGAACTAGGGTCTCCTAGCTGTGAGGTCTGCGCGCTTACCACTCGATCACTGTGCAGCCCTATATATTCTTTTATTACATAGTATTTCTTCTATTACTTCATTATTTGTATAATCACGTTAAATGATCTTCCAAACCAGAGGTTATGAGGTGGCGTGGGAAGTGCAGCAACTGTAGAAAAATAAAGAAAAAGTTATTTTACAAACTAAGCCAAGGGTCTCAAACTCAATTTACTTGGGGGCCACTGGAGCTAGGGTCTGGGTGAGACTGGGCCGCATCAGGTTTTACAAAAAAAAAAAAAATAATTAAAATAATAATATAATAATTTAATAATAATTATTATTAAAAACAGAAAAATATCGGTAGCCTTCAAGTTATTTCCTTTCAACTCAAATAGCCAAAAACTTACCACTTCCACACGGGTAGGGAGGATAACTATTAACAGTTATTTAACCTTTAACATGAACATGAATCAAACGTAATAATTTTTTCTGGGTACATGATACCATACAGCATCCATATCAAACTAACATTAAACTTTCATATCAAGGCGGGGGCCTCAAACTTGTGTCCTGCGGGCCACATTTGGCCCGCGGGCCACGTGTTTGAGACCCCTGCGCTAAGCTAACTTCAGTGATGTTTGAAGCCAAAATGAGTTGTTAGTTCTTACAGAGAGAGAGTAAACACGTTTTTGAGTATCCATCTGCGTTGTATTGTCTCAGTAGAGGTTCATTCACGTTCTCCACACTCGGCATGCAGACTTCCTTACAGCGAACGAGTCCAAGCATGTCTTCTCCAAGACATTGGAATGCTGTCTTCTCATTGGTGGCGCAGTTTCAATGAGCTCCAATTTGGAGTCTTGCTGAGCATGCGTCACACTGACTGGCGAAAAGGCTGCTTTTTGTTGCCGGATAACTGACCCAATTTCCTCCTGTCACACACACACACAGTACACAGTACACAGTACACAGTACACAGTACACACACAGTACACAGCTCAAGGCAACAATGTACTTCTGTTGCGTTTAAAGTTTCATGCATGCATGAGTAAATATTTCATTCAGCTCTTCATTTTGATACTTTGTCTGTGTGCCAGGCTCCGGAGCAGGATGAAGTGTTGCAGTCCATTGACAGAGCCATTGAAGGCATCCATAATGTTGCCCTAAAGAATGGAGGCAAATACAATCTGGAGCAGCGGGATGTTCTACAGTGAGTGAAAATGCTCATAACCAGCATTAAAAATACTTATTAATAAGTTATTTTATTGTACATGACATTCATAACCGTCATTCTCAACTATTATGCAATAGTAAAAAGAAGTTAACCATTGTATGATTAAATAAAAACACTCGTCATTTAACATCATGTGATGTGGCCATCACAATTTTTTATACTATTAACTGTTGTACAGTTAATAACAAAAAACGTGAAATATTAAAGAAAAGCCCTTATTTAAAAAAAATTGTAACATTATGAGAAACAAAAAAAAACAACAAATAAAGTTGTAATTTTTTGAAAGTGTTAAACCAGGGGTCTCAAACCTGCGGCCCAAATGCGGACCGCAGGACACTAGTTTGAGGCCCCCGCCTTGATATGAAAGTTTAATGTTAGCGCGGCCCACGCAAGTTTGATATGGATGCTGTATGGTATCATGTACCCAGAAAAAATTCTTACGTTTGATTCATGTTCATGTTAAAGGTTAAATAACTGTTAATAGTTATCCTCCCTATCCGTGTGGAAGTGGTAAGTTTTTGGCTATTTAAGTTGAAAGGAAATAACTTGAAGGCTACCGTTTAGGTCGCTAGCTCTCTAGTTTGCGAGTTAGCATGTGTCTCAAGACCCTGCAGTTGCGCAATATGTTGTAAATAAAAAGAGTATAAATGTGACTATAGTCGTGTTTTGTCATGTCTACAGGGCTCTAATAATGCTTTGTTCATTTTAATCTGAAAAAAATCATTTGTCTACCCACCAACTATATGTGGTTTCTTAAGTTTTTATTATTTGCCGTTTTATTATTATTATTATTATATTTATTTATTTATTACTGATTGATTGATTTTTTTTATTCTTGATTTGTTTATTTATTGTTCATCTTATTTTGTGTAGAAAAATAAAAAGTAAGATATTTGAGAACAGTGGAATGTTTTATCAGAGCTTTTATTGTAGATAATTGGAACCAAAAACTTACCACTTCCACACGGATAGGGAGGATAACTATTAACAGTTATTTAACCTTTAACATGAACATTAATCAAACGTAATAATTTTTTCTGGGCCACATTTGGCCCGCGGGCCACATATTTGAGACCCCTGATGTAATGTAATGTAATTCAATGCATGAACTGGCATATAAGTTGATACTAAAAAGCTCCTTCTTTATTTTGTAGAAAGTTGATCCATCACAGAAAGGAGACTCTGGCACGGCGGAGCCTTTCTAGTCACTCGCAAGGCCTCCCAGCGTCCAACAGTGAAATCTCCCTCAGTCAGACTCCTCCGCCGCCTAATGGCCTTAATCGAGATTACGGAAAACAAGGAGGTGTGCCGCTATCAGGGAGCATGGACAGCATGCACAGAGAGCCGGGCGTTTATCAGGTAATATTTTTGTTACATATAGCGAGTGCACCCCCTTTACATTGCAGTAACCGCTTTTTGTACAAATGTGTAAAAGAGCTGACAACACAAGCGAGTAGAGCAGGGGTCTCAAACTCAATTTACCTGGGGGCCACTGGAGCTAGGGTCTGGGTGAGACTGGGCCGCATCAGGTTTTCCAAAAAAAAACAAAAAACGCATTTATTAAAAACAGAAAAATGAATAAACTCTGCTTTGGTTATCTTAATTTTTATTTTTCTACACAAAATAAGATGAAAAATAAATAAACAAATCAAGAATAAAGAAAATAAATCAATCAGTAATAAATAAATATAATAATAATAAAACGGCAAATAATTAAAAATTAAGAAACCACATATAGTTGGTGGGTAGACAAATGATTTTTTTCAGATTAAAATGAACAAAGCATTATTAGAGCCCTGTAGACATGACAAAACACGACTATAGTCACATTTATACTCTTTTTATTTACAACATATTGCGCAACTGCAGGGTCTTGAGACACATGCTAACTCGCAAACTAGAGAGCTAGCGACCTAAATGGTAGCCTTCAAGTTATTTCCTTTCACCTTAAATAGCCAAAAACTTACCACTTCCACACAGATAGGGAGGATAACTATTAACAGTTATTTAACCTTTAACATGAACATGAATCAAATGTAATAATTTTTTCTGGGTACATGATACCATACAGCAGGGGTCTCAAACACGTGGCCTGCGGGCCAAATGTGGCGCGCAGGACACTAGTTTGAGGCCCCCGCCTTGATATGAAAGTTTAATGTTAGTGCGGCCCGCGCAAGTTTGATATGGATGCTGTATGGTATCATGTACCCAGAAAAAATTATTACGTTTGATTCATGTTCATGTTAAAGGTTAAATAACTGTTAATAGTTATCCTCCCTATCTGTGTGGAAGTGGTAAGTTTTTGGCTATTTAAGTTTAAAGGAAATAACTTGAAGGCTACCGTTTAGGTCGCTAGCTTTCTAGTTTGCGAGTTAGCATGTGTCTCAAGACCCTGCAGTTGCGCAAAATGTTGTAAATAAAAAGAGGGCCGCGTGTTTGAGACCCCTGGAGTAGAGAGATAATTGTGCACGAGTGCAGCCAGCAGCTGTGGTTACTGAGGGGAAACTCTCTGTAGTATTGTTATAGTTTATAATCTATAATAAAAAATGGTTGCTGAAATGTAAGTTGGGGCGTCCTACTGTCGTGCTAATGTCTTAGTGGGCTGCAGGTGCCCCCGCAGCCCCGACGAGCAGCTCCCATAACTCCGCCCCCTCCTGAGAAACAGCGGAACAGTCAGCGTGCAGGTTCGTGTGAGAACCGCATGTTGGAATAATGGAATAATACGATATTGAGAAATCGCCGTAACTGGAGTTTTCTGTCTCGACAGAGCCGGACATCCCCTCCAGAGTGTCCTCGCTCCCCCCGTCCCCGGTCCCGTCCCTCAACATCAGCACCACCTCTTTAGAATCGGGCTCCTCCCACTCTGCGGTATCCTCTGACGTCAGCTTGCCGAGTGTCTCCAGCACCCCTCCTCCCCCGGTGCCATCCCGCATCAAACCCGCATCAGACACCCCCCTTCAGAATGCCCCGGTCAAGAAGAACCCGGCCCCTCAGCCTCCTCAACCAGCTGTCGAGGATGAGCAGCCGGAGGCCGAGTGGCCGGTCGCCCCGCCGTGTGTCGCCGAGAGCCCCCCCGGCAGCCCCGCTCCCTCCGAAGCGGTTCCATCGACCATCGGTGCGGAGCTCATCGAGCTGGTGCGGAAGAACACGGGCTTGAGTTACGAGCTGTCGCGGGTGGCTGTGGGGGTGGTGGTGGGACACCTGCAGAGCACCCTGCCTCGCGCCTCCTCCGCCCTGGAGCGGGTTCTGGTGTCGCTGGTGGAGAGCAAGGTCAGACTTGTTTT
This sequence comes from Doryrhamphus excisus, assembly GCF_030265055.1. Classification (NCBI taxonomy): domain Eukaryota; kingdom Metazoa; phylum Chordata; class Actinopteri; order Syngnathiformes; family Syngnathidae; genus Doryrhamphus; species Doryrhamphus excisus. Next base: position 2,766,968 of record NC_080483.1, on the reverse strand, counting down.
CATGAAGTCATTCCATGTCACGCTCGCAGTTTAGCGTTACAGCTCAGGCTCCTTTTAGCTGTGAGAAGGTTTGTGTGTGTGTGTGGGGGGGGGGTGCCAGGGGGGGTCACTCATTTCCTGCAAGCTGTGCAGTGTCCAATGATACATGAGCATGCTGACCTCCGCCAAGGCTCAGACATTTGTCACCTTTAATTTGTTTTTCCAATAGTCCACAACTTCAATAGGAGTCCTGTAGAGCAGCTACACACAATAACCGGCACAGAATTTTTTTTTTTTAGATCTTCCAGAATCTGCACCCATTCAGCTGTATTTCTTAGGATTTTTTTTGTTTCTCATGAAAATAGTCTACGGCACGCCTACTCTGCTGTGATTGGTCACACTTCCAAGGGCATAGAAACACTTTCAGTCGGTGCCGCTACCTTTTTAGGAGTTAATAAACGGTATAAGAGCTGATAATACACAGCGATTACGTGCACTGCCGAGTGTATATAAAGACTTCCAGTTTGTGGAGTTGATAATAAATGGCGATTTATCTTTTTAAAATGTCCGCTTTTAACATACAGCAATATGTGTCAGATCCCGAATCTGATCTGGAACGAGTTTTTATTGTGAGGGGAGGAAAAAAAATCCAAACCTACACGGCCCTGCATGGAAAAGGAGATTCATAACATAACATAACATAACATAACATAACATAACATAACATAACATAACATAACATAACATAACATAACATAACATAACATAACATAACATAACATAACATAACATAACATAACATAACATAACATAACATAACATAACAGTGTAATTTAATACATTAACTTTGACAGCCCTCGTTCAAACATTGAAAGGATAATGTTTAATTTTTTTATTTTTGGAAACCAAGTTTGCGGAAAACAATGTTACGAGAATAAAGTCAAAATATTACGGGAAATTTAAGCTAAATGTTTGTCAGAGACCTCCATGGTGTCACAGCGGCTGGTGGAGCGTGTGCCCGAATATAGTGCACCTTGCTGGGCTACAGCAGGTGGCTCCCTCCCCTCTATACTCTGGTTCTCCTGTAGTGATGTGGTCTTAGTTTGATATTTGATGAGGGTACAGTTGGTCAAAAAGAAAAAGATACAGTATATAGAGCGGGGGTCTCAAACACGCGGCACTAGTTTGAGGCCCCCGCTTTGATATGAAAGTTTAATGTTAGTGCGGCCCGCGCAAGTTTGATATGGATGCTGTATGGTATCATGTACCCAGAAAAAATTATTATGTTTGATTCATGTTCATGTTAAAGGTTAAATAACTGTTAATAGTTATCCTCCCTATCCGTGTGGAAGTGGTAAGTTTTTGGCTATTTAAGTTGAAAGGAAATAACTTGAAGGCTACCATTTAGGTCGCTAGCTCTCTAGTTTGCGAGTAAGCATGTGTCTCAAGACCAGGGGTCTCAAACACGTGGCCCGTGGGCCAAATATGGCCCACAGGACACTAGTTTGAGGCCCCCGCAAGTTTGGTATGGATGCTGTATGGTATCATGTACCCAGAAAAAATTATTACGTTTGATTCATGTTCATGTTAAAGGTTAAATAACTGTTAATAGTTATCCTCCCTATCCGTGTGGAAGTGGTAAGTTTTTGGCTATTTAAGTTGAAAGGAAATAACTTGAAGGCTACCGTTTAGGTCGCTAGCTCTCTAGTTTGCGAGTTAGCATGTGTCTCAAGGCCCTGCAATTGCGCAATATGTTGTAAATAAAGAGTATAAATGTGACTATAGTCGTGTTTTGTCATGTCTACAGGGCTCTAATAATGCTTTGTTCATTTTAATCTGAAAAAAATAGTTTTTATTATTTGCCGTTTTATTATTATTATTATTATTATATTTATTTATTTATTACTGATTGATTGATTTTCTTTATTCTTGATTTGTTTGTTTATTTTTCATCTTATTTTGTGTAGAAAAATAAAAAGTAAGATATTTGAGAACAGTGGAATGTTTTATCAGAGCTTTTATTGTAGAAAATTGGAACCAAAGCAAAGTTTATTCATTTTTCTGTTTTTTTTTGTTTTTTTTTTGGAAAACCTGATGCAGCCCAGTCTCACCCAGACCCTAGCTCCAGTGGCCCCCAAGTAAATTGAGTTTGAGACCCCTGGCATAGATTGTTCACTACCTGTGTTTAAATGTGACCATTATGCAATAGGAGAGACTAATAATAATAATATTCCAATAAGCATATGTGGTCTCTCCATGCAGGACTCCAGTGCAGCATTACCGCGAGGTCAGGTGTGTCACGACGAGCAACGGCTGGAGGTCATCTTTGGCGACCTCGCCCGCCATCGGGACGACTCCCAGCAACGCAGCTGGGCGCTTCACGAAGACCACGCCCTCATTGCGTGCTACCTCGAGGAACTCCTGAAGATACTGGTAACAAATGGCGGCCCCCATTCCGGTCACCTGCACATCTTTTATTGGTTTTCGGTCTCTCTGTTTGGGCTTGTTGTGACGTGGAAGCGACACCATCCCATAATGGAAATATAAGCTTTACTGCGGATGAACGTTTAATCCGCCCACGGGATAGATCCCGCTTTAAATTCCAGACATGTCTGATGGGATCAGACAGGCCAGTTTACAGATCCCACCGTGTTATTAAAGTCAACTTACTGCCTGCCAAGTCTTTGGGTTGGCATCCAGCCCCCCCACAACTAAAACCAGTGATGTGTTCAGGGACCTTTTCCAATGGACGGATTATGCATTATGGAGTTATCACGCAGGGACTGTTTTTTTTAATTTTTTTTTGCTGATTCAAATAAAAGCTGCTTGTGTGTTTCTTAGACGGACGCCGATCCCGAGGTGTGTAAGAGGATGTGCAAGGCCACCGACTACGAGAACGTGCTCTCTCTCGTTTCCTACTACCAGATGGTGAGACTAACCTGTATCGTCATTTGCAGCTGACACTGTATATACCAGGGGTGGGCAAACTTTTGGACTCGTGGGCCGCATTGAGTTAACAAAACTGTGCGGGGGGGGGGCAGAATATATTTTTTTATAACACACACTATTTTACGCTTATAATTCTAACAGTCCACCTTGAATTATTTGTCTAATTGTATTTATTTATTATATTTAATATATATATTAATTATATTATATAATATATTTATTATCTTTATATTTTTATATATTCATTATTTATATATTTTATTTATTTGTATATATTCTATTTGTATATACGTATATGCTTATAATTTTAACAGTCCACCTAGAATTATTTGTCAAATTTTATTTATTATATTATATTTAATCTATATATATTATAATTATATGATTATTATTAATTATATTATATATATCAATTATATTATATTTAATATATTATATTATATATTTCTTTATTTACCTATTTGTATAATTTTATCTGTAAAAGTGTCAGACTATTAGATATATGTTTTAAATATGTTCCATATATCCTTTTTTGGAGCATTTTAAACATCAGACCACATCAAACTACAAACTAATTTTACATTTTTATTTTTTTATTTTTATTAATATTTTTTTTACTGAATAAGACATCCGACTTGCAAGTTGCCAGCATGTATGTTAAAAGTTAGAAAGCAACTGGCGGGCCGGATTCAAACGCTTGGTGGGCCGCATGTGGCCCTCGGGCCGTAGTTTGCCCACCCCTGGTATATACTCATTTATTATATTAATTATTGTAATAAGTGGGAAAAGCACTACCATTGTAATCAACCCTACAAAATGCTATTAATTAATAATAAAATAAAATAAAATAAAATAAAATAAAATAAAATAAAATAAAATAAAATAAAATAAAATAAAATGAAATGAAATGAAATGAAATGAAATGAAATGAAATAAAATGAAATAAAATAAAATAAAATAAAATAAAATAAAATAAAATAAAATAAAATAAAATAAAATAAAATAAAATAAAATAAAATAAAATAAAATAAAATAAAAGTGGGAAAAGCACTACCAATGTAATCAACCCTACAAAAATGCTATTAATTAATAATAAATCAAATCAAATTACATTACATTAAATTAGTGGGAAAAGCCTGTGATTGGGTGTACCGCGCCTCTCGCCCGAAGACAGCTGGGATAGGCTCCAGCACCCCTGCGACCCTTGTGAGGAAAAGCGGTAGAAAATGAATGAATGAAGTGGGAAAAGCACTACCAATGTAATCAACCCTACAAAAATGGTATTAATTAATAATAAAATAAAATAAAATAAAATAAAATAAAATAAAATAAAATAAAATAAAATAAAATAAAATAAAATAAAATAAAATAAAATAAAATAAAATTAAATTAAATTAAATTAAATTAAATTAAATTAAATTAAATTAAATTAAATTAAATTAAATTAAATTAAAATAAATTAAATTCATCCTGAGTACAGCTCAAAAATAGTACAAACAGTGTTTGTGACATTACCATATTTCCGCATTACATGCCTGGGCAGCATGTGTTTACTTAACTACAGAGAGTGTCAAGTACAAGCGTGACCTCCTCCAAGCACAACGCAGCTCGGAGGTTATGTTCTTGCAGGCGTTGGTCCGTTTCTTTGGCTGTTTGTGTTCAAAATAATTTCAGATAAATAAGTTCAGAATGGATTTGGTTGAAATTTTCAGGAATTGTCAGGAAATTTTTTTTGGGGGGGGTGATCCAAAATTCACCTTTTTCCTACCGCAAATTATTTTACTACTACGACTACGATTTCTCAACCGATTCAAGCCATTCCAACATCAAATTGTCGAACATGTTCAGGACATTCAGGCTACTTATATTTACCTTGAAAAAAAAATCTAAATATTCCCAAAATTCACACTTTTCCGTAAAACTGCTATTACTTACGACTACTTCCACATTTCTCAACTGATTCAGACTGCTCCAATGTCAAAATGTGAGGTATTATGCTAGGTGTTAGCATGCTAATATTTGCATGTTAGCATTGCTAGCATGATACTAGCATTTTTAGCTAATGATAAACACTTGCTGTCACATGACCGCACAGGAGCTCCGTGTGACTCTGCGCCTGCTGCTGTGTTGTTGTGGTGTTAGCATGCTAATATTTAATAATAATAATATATTTTATTTGTATAGCGCTTTTCAGAGTAGACGCTTTATAGTAGAGAAAAATAAATACAAATAGAGTTGAGTAAAAACAGAGTAAAAGATGCATTAAAATACAATAGCCAAACATTCATTCAGAGCTAAAACAAGGCTAAAAGCAGGGCGGAGCATTGCTAGCATGCTACTGTTGTTCTGTCTGTCCGTCCATCCATCCATCTATCTATCTATCTATCTATCTATAATACTAGCATTTGTAGCTATTTTCATGTGATAAACACTTGCTGTCACATGACCGCACAGGAGCTTTGTGTGACTTTGTGCCCTGCTGGTGTGTTGTTGTGGTGTTAGCATGCTAATATTTAATAATAATAATAATATATTTTATTTGTATAGCGCTTTTCAGAGTAGACGCTTTATAGCGGAGAAAAATAAATAAAAATAGAGTTGAGTAAAAACAGAGTAAAAGATGCATTAAAATACAATATCCAAACATTCATTCAGAGCTAAAACAAGGCTAAAAGCATGGCGGAGCATTGCTAGCATGCTACTGTTGTTCTGTCTGTCCGTCCGTCCATCCATCCATCCATCTATCTATCTATAATACTAGCATTTTTAGCTATTTTCATGTGATAAACACTTGCTGTCACATGACCACACAGGAGCTCTGTGTGACTCTGCACCTGCTGGTGTGTTGTTGTAGTGTTAGCATGCTAATATTTAATAATAATAATAATAATAATACATTTTATTTGTATAGCGCTTTTCAGACTAGACGCTTTACAGTAGAGAAAAATAACACTGTCCGTCCGTCCTGCTAATGCTAATATTTGCTAATATTATATATATATATTAATATTATTAATATATAACATTATTATTATATTAATATTATATATATGCTAATATTTAATAATAATAATACATTTTATTTTTATAGCGCTTTTCAGAGTAGACGCTTTACAGTAGATAAAAATATCACTGTCCGTCCGTCCTGCTAATGCTAATATTTGCTAATATTATATATATTAATGTTATTAATATATAACATTATTATTATATTAATATTATATATATGCTAATATTTAATAATAATAATAATACATTTTATTTTTATAGCGCTTTTCAGAGTAGACGCTTTACAGTAGAGAAAAATATCACTGTCCGTCCTGCTAATGCTAATATTTGCTAATATTAGATATATTAATATTAATATTATTAATATATAATATTAATATTATTATATTAATATTATATATATGCTAATATTTAATAATAATAATAATACATTTTATTTGTATAGCACTTTTCAGAGTAGACGCTTTACAGTAGAGAAAAATAACACTGTCCGTCCGTCCTTCCATCTATCCATCCATCCATCCATCTATACTAGCATTTTTAGCTATTTTCATGTAATAAACACTTGCTGTCACATGACCACACAGGAGCTCCGTGTGACTTTGCGCCTCCTGCTGCTCAAAGTGTTTGGTGCAATGTGCAGCCTGGATGCTGCGCTCATCTCTACCCTCCTCAACTCCATCCTCCCCATGGAGCTGGCCAGGGACTTACAGACAGACGCACAAGGTGAGAGGAACCTTATTGATCTACTACATTCATGTATACTGTACCGTACTCTATTATTATTCTTTTATATGCTGTATACATATGTGTTTGTCTCTGCTCAGAGCACCAGAAGATGTGCTACACAGCCTTGGTGCTCACCATGATTTTCTCCATGGGTGAACAGGTGCCATATCATCACTATGGTAGGTCTCTCAAATGGAAACTTGTCTGCCCAAGTGTCATTTTAATAGTTTTATTTCATTTGAACATGCATCAGATTACAATTGAGTGCATCCCATAATCAGTTCCCAGTTCCACATGTCCAAAAGGAGTAGGAAGAAGCAAAGCTTATTAAATCCTACCCCTCCATCTGGTACTTTTACAATCACTAACTGTTACATTTGTTCACTTCCTGCTTTCTTAATTTAATTTAATTTAATTTAATTTAATTTAATTTAATTTAATTTAATTTAATTTAATTTAATTTAATTTAATTTATTTTATTTTATTTTATTTTATTTTATTTATTTTATTTTATTTTTTATTTTATTTTATTCACGTACCAAAGTACAAGGTGATATGAGCATCCAATGCCATAATGGGTACCATAGTAAGTGTCAATATAGTGATATATATAGCACATCATCAAGGTTTTTTTTTTATTTTATTTTTTTTTTTAAATAATGTACCTCGTACCGAAGTACAAGGTGATATGAGCATCCAATGCCATAATGGGTACCATAGTAAGTGTCAATATAGTGATATATATATAGCACATAGTCACTTTCTTGAGATCTATCAGTGTGGTAATTAAGGTTATAAAGCCATTGCTAAAGCTTTGGGACTCCAGCCAACCGCAGTGAGAGCCATTATCCACAACTGGCCAAAACATGGAACAGTGGTGAACCTTCCCGGGAGTGGCTGACCTACCAAAATAACCCAAAAAGTTGAACTTGTGTGTCCCATTACATGTGGCCGCATTTTAGAAAAAGAACATCATAGCGACAGTAAAATATGGTGGTGGTAGTGTGATGGTCTGGGATTTAATAATGGTAATGGTAATGGTTTTATTTCATTTGAACATGCATCAGATTACAATTGAGTGCATCCCATAATCAGTTCCCAGTTCCACATGTCCAAAAGGAGTAGGAAGAAGCAAAGCTTATTAAATCCTACCCCTCCATCTGGTACTTTTACAATCACTAACTGTTACATTTGTTCACTTCCTGCTTTTTAATTTATTTTAATTTTAATTTTAATTTTAATTTTAATTTTAATTTTAATTTTAATTTTAATTTTAATTTTAATTTTAATTTTAATTTTAATTTTAATTTTAATTTTAATTTTAATTTTAATTTTAATTTTAATTTTAATTTTAATTTTAATTTTAATTTTAATTTTAATTTTAATTCATAGTTTGATTCCACATACTGAAATGCTATGGCTAGCATAACGTAGTCCTAGCATAGAAGTGTTTCAAATGTACTTCTTCCCTGAGATCATATTTCTCCTCTCTTGTAGAGAAGTATTGGATGACATTTTTAGCTAATTGGTTATTTTTAGCCTTATGCATTATTTTAGCTGTTTGAAGATGAACTATATCAGCAAGTTGAAGTATTTGTGATTTTAGAAATAAGGAGTTAGTATGTTCTCTGTAGGCGGCATTATGAATTATCCTTACTGACCTTTTTTGCAGTACATTTAGCAAGTGAAGATTGCTTTTATAGTTATTAGCCCATATTTCCACACAATAAGTAAGATATGGTAGAACCAGAGAGCAATAAAGAGTGTGGAGTGATTTCTGATTGAGAACATGGTCTTGTGTGTGTGTGTGTGTGTGTGTGTGTGTGTGTGTGTGTGTGTGTGTGTGTGTGTGTGGCGTCCACTTTCCTCCCGGCATTCAGAACACTTGAACGCCGACTTTGTTCAGTTCCTGCTGGATGTGGTGGAAGACGGACATCCCGCCGATCCCACGGAGCAGCTGCCGGACATTTTCCTCAACCTGCTGCTGGCCTTCAACCTGCACCACACAGGTAGCTGAAAAAGCAGAGAGAAAAAAAGTGTGACGATAACCATAGCACCAGAAATTGAATCTCAATCAATTATGATGTCACTCATTCCCAATCCGTGGCGTTGTCCCGCAGTGCCGAGCAACAACGTGATCATGCAGCAGCTGAAGAAGAAAAACGTGAAGATTCTCTCGGAGAAAGCGTTGCTGCTCCTCAACAGAGGAGGTAGGCTGCGTCGTTTTCGCGTTTCTTCCCATCGCTGCCCCGATGTCGCGTCGCCACATGACATCGCCGTGCGTTTTCTCCCTCCCGCACAGACGACCCGGTGTGCATGTTCAAGCACAAGCCGCCCGCCCCGCACTCGGTGCTCAAGTTTCTGCAGGACGTCTTCGCGAGTCGAGAGACGGCCGACATCTTCTACCGCACCGACATGATGGTGATGATTGACATCGCCGTGCGGCAGATTTCTGACCTTTCACCTGGAGATAAGGTGGGTCCAGTTATTCAGTTTGGGGTGTTATGCTAGCAGTGATGACGCTTGGTAAACGTAGGGTTGGCTCATTATTGAATTTTAAATATTCATATTTCTTTTAAGCATGACATCAAAAACAACCATATGCTTTATATGGTTTTTATATGGTTTTTATATGGTATTTATGTGGTTTTTATATGGTATTTATATGGTTTTTATATGGTTTTATATGGTATTTATATGGTTTTATATGGTATTTATATGGTTTTATATGGTATTTATATGGTATTTATATGGTTTTATATGGTATTTATATGGTTTTATATGGTATTTATATGGTTTTATATGGTATTTATATGGTATTTATATGGTTTTATATGGTATTTATATGGTTTTTATGTGGTTTTTATATGGTTTTTATGTGGTTTTTATGTGGTTTTTATGTGGTTTTTATGTGGTATTTATGTGGTTTTTATGTGGTTTTTATATGGTTTTTATATGGTTTTTATATGGTTTTTATATGGTTTTTATATGGTATTTATACGGTTTTTATACGGTTTTTATACGGTTTTTATACGGTTTTTATACGGTTTTTACACGGTTTTTACACGGTTTTTATACGGTTTTTATATGTTTTTTATATGGTATTTATATGGTTTTTATATGGTTTTTATATGGTTTTTATATGGTATTTATATGGTATTTATATGGTTATAGACTGGATTTGATGTGGAAGTCCCACTAGAGCTAGGATAGGTGCAGATTCTGGAAGATCTAGTAAGCTTTCTTTCAGGTTATTGTGTCTAGCTGCTCTATAGGAGTCCACAACAATAAACATTTGAATATTAATATTATTAATATTAATATCAATGTTAGTATTAATATCAATATTCATATTCGTATTGGTATTTGTATTGATATTAGTATTAATATTAGTATTAATATTAGTATTGATATTGATATTAATAATATTAATATTCAAATGTTTATTGTTGTGGACTCCTACAGAGCAGCTAGACACATTTAATATCAACATATATGAATATTCATATTCGTATAGATGGTTGTATTGATGTTTGTATTGATATTTGTATTGATATTAGTATTAATATTGATATTAATATTGATATTAATAATATTAAAATTCAAATGTTTATTGTTGTGGACTCCTATAGAGCAGCTAGACAATTAATATGAATATATAAGAATATTCATATTCGTATTGATGTTTGTATTGATATTCGTATTGATATTGGTATTGATATTAATATTGGCATTAATATTGATATTAATATTGATATTAATATTGATATTAATAATATTAATATTCAAATGTTTATTGTTGTGGGCTCACAGAGAAGCTAGACACAATTAATATGAATATATATGAATATGAATATTGATATTCATATTAATAATATTAATATTCAAATGTTTATTGTTGTGGACTCCTATGGAGCAGCTAGACACAATTAATATGAATATATATGAATATTCATATTCATATTCGTATTGATGTTTGTATTGATATTCGTATTGATATTAGTATTAATATTGATATTAATATTGATATTAATATTGATATTAATATTGATATTAATATTGATATTAATATTGATATTAATAATATTAATATTCAAATGTTTATTGTTGTGGACTCCTATGGAGCAGCTAGACACAATTAATATCAACATATATGAATATTCATATTCGTATTGATGTTTGTATTGATATTCATATTGATATTAGTATTAATATTGATATTAATAATATTAATATTCAAATCTTTATTGTTGTGGACTATTATGAATATTCATATTCGTATTGATGTTTGTATTGATATTAGTATTGATATTAGTATTAATATTGACACTAATATTGATATTAATATTGATATTAATATTGATATTAATATTGATATTAATATTGATATTAATATTAATGATATAAATATTCAAATGTTTATTGTTGTGGACTCATAGAGCAGCTAGACACAATATGAATATATATGAATATGAATATTCATATTGACGTTTGTGTTGATATTCGTATTGATATTAGTATTCATATTGATATTAATGTTGATATTAATATTGATATTAATATTCAAATGTTTATTGTTGTGGACTCCTATAGAGCAGCAGACACAATTTATATTTATATTTATATTTATATTTATATTTGAAGCCAATTTTGAAACACAAGCTAGCTAGCAAATATTTATTGTATTTTTATTATTTATTTTGCTCATTTTTGGCCCTTTGTATGTTCTTGTGGACTCCTATAGAGCAGCTAGACACAATAACCTCAAAGAAAGCTTACTAGATCTTCCAGAATCTGCACCTATCCTAGCTGTATTTCCTTGGATTTCCACAACGGTCACATCACAGCGAGCCCGTGTTAGGAAAAACTCTGAATGTTGCATGTTCTCCCCGTGCATGCGTGGGTTTTCTCCGGGTACTCCGGTTTCCTCCCACATTCCAAAAACATGCTAGGTTAATTAGCGACTCCAAATTGTCCATAGGTATGAATGTGAGTGTGAATGGTTGTTTGTCTATATGTGCCCTGTGATTGGCTGGCCACCAGTCCAGGGTGTACCCCGCCTCTCGCCCGAAGACAGCTGGGATAGGCTCCAGCACCCCCGCGACCCTCGTGAGGAAAAGCGGTAGAAAATGAATGAATGAATGAGTTCTCCTCCTATTTTGTGTGGAAGTGGTAACTTTTTGGCTTCTTATTTTGTCTTTCACCAACCTCGGGCATCTCTGTGTGGAGTTTGCATGTTCTCCCCGTGCATGCGTGGGTTTTCTCCGGGTACTCCGGTTTCCTCCCACATTCCAAAAACATGCTAGGTTAATTAGCCACTCCAAATTGTCCATAGGTATGAATGTGAGTGTGAATGGTTGTTTGTCTATATGTGCCCTGTGATTGGCTGGCAACCGATCTCAGTGTGTACCCCGCCTCTCGCCCAAAGACAGCTGGGATAGGCTCCAGCACCCCCGCGACCCTCATGAGGATATTCATTCCTTTTTTTTTTTTTTTTTTTGCAAAACTAGTATCTTAAGTACCTTAAGTAATTTCTCCCCACTGTGTGTACTGGCAGCTGCGGATGGAGTATCTCTCCCTTATGCACTCCATCATGCGATCGACGGACTACTTGGAGCACCAGCACCGCCTCTGTGACCTTCAGGGGGCGCTGCAGAGGATTCTCAGGGAGGAGGATGACCCGGGGGAGGATGAAGGGAGCGCCACGGCCAAACAGATGGATAAGCTAATTGTACAGCAGATCTACAAGGAGTTCCCGCAGATGAGCCAAGCCTAAAACTAACACACACACACACACACACACACAGTAGTCCACTGCAGGGAGGCGCAGTCTGGAAAAGAAAACTGATGCCCGGAATGCTGGGAAATGCAATCACTCATGCCAGTTTTTCCTTGGACGAGTCGTCCACTGCTGCAGCGTGCATGCGACGTGATGGAATTCGTACACATGTGACCATATCGGAGTTATTATTTGAGCGTGATGTGCTTGTTTGTTTGTTGGAGTGACGGGAAAATGCACAAAATATCCGAAAAAATTTAGTCCGAAACATAAAAGTAGGCCAAAACAAAAATGTGCTCCACAGTGACTTTGTAGCAATAATGAGCCCCTATTCACTTAAGGCCCCATATTGGAATATTTTAAAGTATTTTAAAGTATTTTAAAGTCCCATAATAAAATTTAGCCTCGACGATGAATTTAGATTAGCTTTAAAAAAGTTTCCATTAATCCTACTTTGTGTGTCTGTACCTTTAATGCTAATTATGAAGTCTTTCTTTACAGCCAAAGATCTTTTACACACTGAATTTATGTCATTGAATTATTTGTGTTTCAAATTTCAATCAAATTATACTGAAAATATAAGTTGTCTTTAAAATTACAGTTGGTGAAAATACAGTTTTTTACTTAAGAACTTTATTTATCCGTTAGGAACTTCATTTTCACTTTTGTTCAGAAAGGTTCAGTGTAAAAAAAGGGGAAAAAATCCACATAATTCAAAAAACAAAAAAATCACACAAATTCAGTGTCAGTTTTAGCCTTTTTTCCACTGAATTTTTCTAAAAAAAAATGATTTTTTTTTTTAAATCAACAACATTTCAAAGTACCTACATTTTTTTAAAATCGAATTTTCAGTATAAAATCATGTAAAAAAAATCACATAAATTCAGTGTCAAAGTCAAAAAGCTTGGTAATTAAAAAAAAGAACCTTCATACTAACGAGCTGTGTGTGACTCCAAGGAGCGCTATCGTGCACTTTATTTTTTTACATCAAATTATACTGAAAATATAAATTGTCTTTAAAATGACAGTTGGTGAAAATACAGTATTTTAACTCTCAGTTGGGCAAACATGTTACTTACTTACTTAAGAACTTTATTTATCCGTTAGGAACTTCATTTTCACTTCTGTTCAGAAAATCAACAACATTTCAAAATACCTACATTTAAAAAAAAATCAAATTTTCAGTATAAAATCATGTAAAAAAAATCAGTTCACAAAATTCCTAAACAAAAAAAATCACATAAATCACAAAATCTGTTCAGAAAAGTTCAGTGTAAAAAAAGGAAAAAAATCTAAATAATTTATGTTTTATGGAATGCCATAAAACACACACACACGTTCAGGCTGAATAATCTATCCACGTGAATATTCAGTGTGTGTGTGTGTGTGTGTGTGTGTGCACAGCTTTTGAACATGCTTAGCCTTTTTTACATTTATTTTTAGCCTTTTTTTCCACTGAATTTTTCTAAAATTAGTTTTTAAACTCCCATTTTTTGAAATCTTTTTTTTTTTAAATCAACAACATTTCAAAGTACCTACATTTAAAAAAATAAGAATTTTCAGTATAAAATCATGTAAAAAGAAATCAGTTCACAAAATTCATAAACAAAAAAAAATAATCACATAAATTCAGTGTTAAAAAGTCAAAAAAGCTTGGTAATTAAAAAAAGAACCTTCATACTAACGAGCTGTGTGTGACACCAACGAGCGCTATCGTGCACTTTATCCAGAGACATGAACTCAACCACATATAGACAAACAACCATTCACACTCACATTCATACCTATGGACAATTTGGAGTCGCTAATTAACCTAGCATGTTTTTGGAATGTGGGAGGAAACCGGAGTACCCGGAGAAAACCCACGCATGCACGGGGAGAACATGCAAACTCCACACAGAAATAGAACACGGAGATTGGAATTGAACCCTAGTCTCCTAGCTGTGAGGTCTGTGCGCTAACCACTAGACGGCCGTGCCACCGAGTAACATACTAGTTGAATAAAAAATGTCCTAAAACTGTCGCGGGGGTGCTGGAGCCTATCCCAGCTGTCTTCGGGCGAGAGGCGGGGTACACCCTGGACTGGTGGCCAGCCAATCACAGGGCACATATAGACAAACAACCATTCACACTCACATTCATACCTATGGACAATTTGGAGTGCCTAATTAACCTAGCATGTTTTTTTGGAATGTGGGAGGAAACCGGAGTACCCGGAGAAAACCCACGCATGCACGGGGAGAACATGCAAACTCCACAGAGATGCCCGAGGATGGAATTTAACCCTGGTCTCCTAGCTGTGAGGTCTGCGCGCTAACCACTAGACCGCCGTGCCACCGAGTAACATACTAGTTGAATAAAAAATGTCCTAAAACTGTCGCGGGGGGTGCTGGAACCTATCCCAGCTGTCTTTGGGCGCGAGGCGGGGTACACCCTGGACTGCCAATCACAGGGCACATATAATCAAACAACCATTCACACTCACATTCATACCTATGGACAATTTGGAGTCGCTAATTAACCTAGCATGTTTTTGGAATGTGGGAGGAAACCGGAGTACCCGGAGAAAACCCACGCATGCACGGGGAGAACATGCAAACTCCACAGAGATGCCCGAGGATGGAATTTAACCCTGGTCTCCTAGCTGTGAGGTCTGTGCGCTAACCACTAGACCACCGTGCCACCGAGTAACATACTAATTGAATAAAAAATGTCCTAAAACTGTTCTTTCTTTCCTGAAAGAAACAAACATTTCCGAGTGTATTCTTGTAGAACTGACTTTGCCCCGCCCACCAATGTGTCTTTACCCATGAAGCTTCAAGTCAAGCAGAACAAGATGAACGTGTTTTTGGCGCATATCATTAAACAAGACGTTTATCGTTCACTCGTGCTAAAGCTCCTCAGGCGTCACAGTGGTTGACTTTTGCATCTTAAGGGACCGGAGTGTTTGCTTTCCCACAATGCTGCGAGTGTCCATAGAACCTTGGACTGTCGCTTCTGCACTTACCGCGCTAACATGCTAACGAGCTAACATGGCAACCCTTTCTCTTTATCGCCCACTGCAACCCCAAGAAGTTATTCAAGTTTATTGACTAATAATAATTTAACATATTTTACTTCACGTTGTATTGTGATTGGTGGTGTTTTCTCTTACGTTGCCAGTTAACAGGATCTATTTGTTTGTATGTCTGTGACATGCGTACATGATTCTAATATTGTTGGATATCATCGCTTCAGGATATCAGATTTTATATTATGTTCAAATATCCATTAGTTGTATGTTTACAGACAGTGTCTTTAACTCCAATATCATGCAAGAGGAAAACTAATAAAGTTATTTTTAAAAGTGGAACTTGTTTGCTTGGCGTATTTGGTAAATTGACACATTACATCGGAATATTTAACTAATAGGAAAAATGTATAGCTGTATTTATGTACCAGGAACTACACCATAGTAATGGTTGTATTTCATTTGAACATGCATCAGATTCCAATTGAATGCATCCCATAATCAGTTCCCAGTTCCACATGTCCAAAAGGAGTAGGAAGAAGCAAAGCTTATTAAATCCTACCCCTCCATCTGGTACTTTTACAATCACTAACTGTTACATTTGTTCACTTCCTGCTTTCTATAATACAGTTTAAGGTTTTTTTTGGGGGGGGGGGGGTTCCCTAATATACATATATATATATTTTCTAATATAATTTAATTTTTTTATTATTATTTTTTATTATTATTATTTTGGTATGGATCAGATTCCAATTGAGTGCATCCCATAATCAGTTCCCAGTTCCACATGTCCAAAAGGAGTAGGAAGAAGCAAAGCTTATTAAATCCTACCCCTCCATCTGGTACTTTTACAATCAGTAACTGTTACATTTGTTCACTTCCTGCTTTCTATAATACAGTTTAAGGTTTTTTTTTTCTTTTTTTTAAATAATGCACTTAAATTAAATTATGGTACCCATTATGGTACCAAATGCAAAATAAAGTCAATAATATAATTCAACAAACTGTGTCCAATAAAGTATCCCCTGAATTTGTAAAACAATATACAAATATAATAATAACAACACAACAAAAAAACACTTATTTTTGAAAATAAGAAAAGAAAAATTTCTACTACCTTTGGCATCGATACTCTGGATCGATCTTTGTATTCAAATGACTTTGAAATAACATTCGTCTTTGATGATTATTTGTAATAAATATTGCTGTGTGCAAGGTACAGTTATTGTAAACAAGAATTTAATTGTCAAAAATATATTTAGCTGGAACAAAAACTATAATAATAATAATAATTATTATTATTATTATTATTATTATTAATATAATTATTACCAACAATAATTATAATGATTATTCTTGTTATAATTATTATTATTATAATAATTATTATAATAATTATTATAATTATTATTATAATTATTATTGTTAAACGAGGACCTCATACAGAGGCGTCAATGTGCACCTACACCGATGTTCCTGAACGCACCTCGCTCTTAACGTTATTAGCATAGACAGCGATCGACTTCCTGCTGCTGCGGTACGTCAACGTTGCCGCCATATTGGATGTGTCAAGGCTGCGCTGTAAATGAATACAAGCTAATGTACTTACTTTCATAAAGCGCCTTTCTACAAAGAAATTTAAGTTAATTCATCTCGTTTATACATCCGCACACGAACTAATATACTATATAGTGGCGACATTGACGTCTTTTGTCTATGTTAGTGGATGAAAATAGAGCAGGAATGCGACTGGACTACAACGCGACACTACATTTAAAAAATTAACATTAAATAAAATATATTTTTAAACAATTAATCTGTAGGTTTAAGTGTGTTTGCGAAAAGGATTACAAAAATAAAGTAAACAATGTTTAAACCGGACGACAAACCGTGACGTACACATATTCGCTCGTGTGTGTGCTGCAATCAAATGTGTCCGGCTCAGTAAGTGGGTGAAAGGTCCAGCAGTAAACAGGGGCATACTTAGCAGTTTCTCTTATAGCAGCGGCCGACCAGGTGAGCTATCATTCTTATACTTTAAGTCATGTCATGTGTATTTATATTCACCTTTTTCACTCGTTTCTTGTTGTTTGTGTCGGATTTCCCTCAGAGCGTAAAGTCCAAAATGTCCAAACAGCCGCAGCCAATCAGTCCCCTGAAGAACTTCTTCGCTGGAGGTTTCGGCGGCGTCTGCCTCGTCTTTGCGGGTCATCCTCTGGACACTATTAAAGTAAATAATTTGTTCATTTAATAGTATTTAGTGTGAAGGTGGACGCCGGGTCACATTAGAAAGCTGTCCGGTTACAAACAAGAGAGCAGCGATTAAACACTAGCACCGTGGTTCCGACTTTAAAGCAGCTACATGCTTAACAGAATGGCTTTTATTTCACTAAAAAGTCTTTTTTTTAGTCCATACGCACTTCAGTACTCATATTTAATTCAGTATAGTCTAAATACTGGGACAATTATGACAGTGTTGTGCTGTCCCAAATCCATGACTGTCGTAGAGACTGACCGGAAATTCCCATGGAATTAGCCCCTCCTTTTCCGCTACATAAACGCTATTTTATCACATTTAATTGTTTATTTTTTTTAAATTTCGAGTGAAATACGTCACTTTGGATTTGTGAATATGACATTTGCAATTCTTCATTACAATTTATTTGAAGAAATTAGTCATTAATTCATTCATTCATTCATGCATTTTCTAGCAATTTCCTCACGAGGGTCGCGGGGGTGCTGGAGCCTATCCCAGCTGTCTTTGGGCAAGAGGCGGGGTACACCCTGGACTGGTGGCCAGCCAATCACAGGGCACATATAGACAAACAACCATTCACACTCACATTCATACCTATGGACAATTTGGAGTGGCTAATTAACCTAGCATGTTTTTGAGGGTGGGATTGAACTAGGGTCTCCTAGCTGTGAGGTCTGCGCGCTAACCACTCAACCGCCGTGCAGCCCTATATATTCTTTTCATTCATTCATTCATTTTCTACCGCTTTTCCTCACGAGGATCGCAGGGGTGCTGGAGCCTATCCCAGCTGTCTTCGGGCAAGAGGCGGGGTACACCCTGGACTGGTGGCCAGCCAATCACAGGGCACATATAGACAAACAACCATTCACACTCACATTCATACCTATGGACAATTTGGAGTCGCTAATTAACCTAGCATGTTTTTGGAATGTGGGAACATGTGGGAGATCATGCAAACTCCACACAGAGATGGCCGAGGGTGGAATTGAACCCTGGTCTCCTAGCTGTGAGGCCTGTGCGCTAACCACTAGACTACCGTGCCGCGTATTTTCTTATCTCATTCAAGTAAAACAGAAACCAAAGTACTGACAACACATTTTGTCGTACTTCCAGTGGTATGCACTCAAAATGCTGTGTGGAAGTTCAACCTTCCGGAAACAACCTTCCTCCTGTTGCTGCTGCACTTTGACCCACATTCACACCTACTCTATCCCGTGACCGCTGATAGCAGAACCGCCTCGCTCAATACACACCTATTGATCACCCTATATCGCTGCTATTCATCATGGTGTAGAACTGTGCTGCATTCAAGTACATTACAGTCACAACGTCAAACACCGCTAAACAATTATCTTATTATGTTTGCAGATGCAGTATACATATGTATATACATGTTAACTTCATGCAAATGTCTCCCTTCAGGTGCGTTTACAGACTCAACCAAAGCCCAAACCTGGAGAAAGCCTCATGTATGCAGGAACCATTGATTGTTTCAAAAAGACTTTAGCCAAAGAGGTAAGTATTGGCCCTCCTCCTGGTACTACAGTAAAGCTCGGATATATCGGACTCGGATATATCGGAAATTCGCTCACAACGGACAGATAAAAAAGAACCAATTTTTCTGTAATGCATTTCCAATAAAAATTCATTGCATATATCGGATTTTTTATAACGGATTTCGCCTATTTCGGACAAAATCTCCAGTCCCGTTCCAATGCATTTCCATGAAATTTCCCTCGCATATATCGGATGGCCGCATCGTGGCGCTCCGATTCGCCGAATCGTGACAGGCCGCTATACGACGTCATTTGCAGCGTTTGCAGCGTTGCCTGCGCGTCCAGGTACATTGGAAACATAGTCAAGGAAGTGCCTTTTTATAACGGATAAAATCCCATTTACGCATATACCGGATATAAATCCGATTGGTTTGGAATTGAACCCTGGTCTCCTAACTGTGAGGTCTGCGTGCTAACCACTCGACCGCTGTGCCGCCGCTCTACTTAATATTGCATCCAACTATTATTTGTCATGATAACCACTACAAAAGGGCTGCACGGCGCTCGAGTGGTTAGGTCTCACAGCTAGGAAACCCGAGTTCAATTCCGTTTGCATGTTCTCCCCGTGCATGCGTGGGTTTTCGCCGGTTTCCTCCCACATTCCAAAAACATGCTAGGATAATTAGCGACTCCAAATTGTCCATAGGTATGAATGTGAGTGTGAATGGTTGTTTGTCTATATGTGCCCTGTGATTGGCTGGCCACCAGTCCAGTGTGTACGCCGCCTCTCGGCGGAAAACAGCTGGGATAGGCTCCAGCACCTCCTCGTGAGGATAAGCGGTAAAAATGAATGAATGAATGTCTAGAAGGCTCTAATAATACCAAAAATCATACTTTAAACAGGTTTTCTATGATCTAATTACAAAAATATTCAATAATAATACAGTAAACCTCGGATATATCGGACTCGGATATATCGGAAATTCGCTCACAACGGACAGATAAAAAAGAACCGATTTTTCTGTAATGCATTTCCAATAAAAATTCATTGCATATATCGGATTTTTTATAACGGATTTCGCCTATTTCGGACAAAATCTCCAGTCCCGTTCCAATGCATTTCCATGAAATTTCCCTCGCATATATCGGATGGCCGCATCGTGGCGCTCCGATTCGCCGAATCGTGACAGGCCGCTATACGACGTCATTTGCAGCGTTTGCAGCGTTGCCTGCGCGTCCAGGTACATTGGAAACATAGTCAAGGAAGTGCCTTTTTATAACGGATAAAATCCCATTTACGCATATACCGGATATAAATCCCATATATGCGTAAAACGGACATTTTCCGGTATACGCATATAACGGATTTCGCTTATATCGGACAAAACCAGTGGGAACAATTGAATCCGATATATCCGAGGTTTACTGTACCACGCCTACTTCTACTACCAATATCCTCAAATAGAGCTACTTATTAACTCAGTACTCTGCTTCATCCTCTCCCCCGTTTTACAGGGGGTGAAGGGGCTCTACAAAGGCATGGCGGCCCCCATCATCGGAGTCACGCCCATGTTTGCCGTATGTTTCTTTGGATTCGGTTTAGGCAAGAAGCTGCAGCAGAAAAGCCCCGATGATATCCTCACGTAGGTCACTGAGCTTGTTGGAACCTGCATTTTATTTTATGAATTTAGTCCTAATCTCAACACTATTTGGTCCCATTGCCTTCCATTATAATCACATTTATGATATAATTGCTATTATTCATTTAAAAAAATCATATTTAAGCAAATTATTAAAAGGGTGTAAAGCCATTTAAAGATGCCATTTCAATACACTGATGACAGGAAGTACGCTGTCAAAAGTATTATTTTTGAAGCCTAGAATAAAAAGGGTAAAAAAAACATATTTAAGCAAATTGTACTCATTCTTGGCCTAAGTTAAGCATAACAATGGCAAAAGGAACTAAAATACAAATATTGTACAAGGCCGGAAAATAAGGATAAATAAATAAATAAGGAATTTAGTATTCTACATTGGCCACTAGGGGTCTGTGAAAAGGAATATCATACAAACTATACTAATAACGAAAAATCAACTCCGAACCTCCATCACTTCCTGTCCTCCGCTCACCACCAACGTCCCCGAGGGAACACATTTCCAGTCACACACAAACAGGATTTTTATTTACATCTCAAATGGCTTATTTACTCTTATTATCTATTCTCTAGTGGGTAATAAAGCCATTTAAATATGCCATTACAATACACTGATGACAGGAAGTACGCTGTCAAAAGTATTATTTTTGAAGCCTAGAATAAAAAGGGTAAAAAAATTCATATTTAAGCAAATTGTACTCATTCTTGGCCTAAGTCAACTCCGAACTTCCATCACTTCCTGTCCTCCGCTCACCACCAACGTCCCCTCGGGAACACATTTCCAGTCACACACAAACAAGATTTTTAGTGTAAAGTGTGTAAAGCCATTTAAAGATGCCATTACAATACACTGATGACAGGAAGTACGCTGTCAAAAGTATAATTTTTGAAGCCTAGAATAAAAAGGGTAAAAAAACGTCATTTTTAAAAATTGCAAACAGTGTGTAATGATTGCGTTGGTCTACCTGCAGGTATCCGCAACTGTTTGCTGCTGGCATGTTGTCCGGCATCTTCACCACGGCCATCATGACTCCAGGAGAGCGCATCAAATGCCTCCTGCAGGTTCGATGATCTTGACGCACCTCCTCCCGATGTGTTGAGTGTCAATGTCGTGTGTCGGTGCCTATGCTTGCAGATCCAGGCGTCATCCGGGCAGGTGAAATACGCCGGGCCCATGGACTGCGTCAAACAGCTCTACAGGGAGTCTGGCATTCGAGGAATCTACAAAGGCACCGCACTCACGCTCATGAGAGGTGCCGCTTTTCACCTCATGAAAAAAAAAAAAAAGAAAAAATCATAATAGATGTCATCATATGAATATAAAGTAAATCATGAATATTTATTTGTTGAAAATAAATAATATTAAAAAATCAAGAATAGTAATAATAAAAGATTGAAGTGTGCCAATATTGAAAATTTCCTTTCCAAAGATAATGGCCATAAATATAAATAATGATAAATTAATGCTAATAAATAAAGAATACAATATAAATAAATGCATTTAAATACATTAGAATGAATAACAACATATACAAAATGACTATAAAAATAAATGCATTCATATAACTAATACAAAATAAATAATAAAAGACAAAAGTGCATAAATAATATAAATAAATGTATTTAATAAATCCTAATGAATAAAAATGTATTTTTACAAAATAAGTAAAATATCAAAGAGAGTTCCAGTATTGAAAATCCTGCCTCTCCAAAGATCATAGCCGGTTAAGTAAACAATAAATAATATAAATGAAGGCATTTGAATCAATCATAATGAAATCAAATAAATTATACAAAATTAATTTAAAAATAAATAAATGCTTTGAAATAACTACATCATACAAAATAAATAAATGTATTCAAATAATAAATCACAATGAATGAAAATGTATCTATACAAAATAAATAATATAAATACATTTTAAAAATAAAAGATTAAAGAGTGCCATTATTAAAAATATGGATCATAATCGGTTAAGTAACAATAAATAAAGGCAGTTTAATAAATCATAATGAAATCAAATAAATTATACAAAATGAATTTAAAAATAAATAAATGCTTTGAAATAACTACATCATACAAAATAAATAAATGTATTCAAATAATAAATCACAATGAATAAAAATGTATCTATACAAAATAAATAATATAAATACATTTTTAAAATAAAAGATTAAAGAGTGCCATTATTAAAAATATGGATCATAATCGGTTAAGTAAACAATAAATAAAGGCAGTTTAATAAATCATAATGAAATCAAATAAATTATAAGAAATGAATTAAAAAATAAATAAATGCTTTGAAATAACTACATCATACAAAATAAATAAATGTATTCAAATAATAAATGATAATGAATACAAATTTATCTATACAAAATAAATAATATAAATACATTAAAAATAAAAGATTAAAGAGTGCCATTATTAAAAATATAGATCATAGCCGGTTAAGTGAACAATAAATAAAGGCATTTTAATAAATCATAATGAAATTAAAGAAATTATACGAAATGAATTAAAAAACAAATAAATGCTTTGAAATAACTACATCATACACAATAAATAAATGTATTCAAATAATAAATCATAATGAATAAAAATTTATCTATACAAAATAAATAATATATTTTATAATATATATTAAAAAATACAAAATACATTTTAAAAATAAAAGATTAAAGAGAGTGCCAGTTAAATACATAATAAATAATTTTTTAAAAAATTGAATAAATAACTTAAATAAATGCATTTAAATTAATTAGTAAAACTATAAATATAATATATTTGTAAATGTATAAATTTCAAATAAATAATAAAGAACGTCACTATTAAAAATCCTGTCTTTGCTAGATGATCATAGCCGTGTGTGTGTGTGACGCAGATGTTCCAGCGAGCGGGATGTACTTCATGTCATACGAGTGGTTGAAGAACCTCCTGACGCCAGCAGGGAAAAGGTGAGGAACCCGAAGGTCACCTGTTGTGGATAGAAGAAGCTGTGCTGAAGAAGCTTCTCGCTCTCTCGCAGCCACAACGAGCTCAGCATTCCCAGCGTGCTCTTTGCCGGAGGGATGGCCGGCATCTTCAACTGGGCCGTGGCCATTCCGCCCGACGTGCTCAAGTCTCGCTTCCAGACGGGTATCTATCTCGCATGTCATGCATTGTTTAGCGAATCAGAGCAGCTGTGGTGAGACTGAATGGCGTCTGTGGTGTAGCTCCTGAAGGAAAGTATCCCAACGGTTTCCGAGATGTTCTCCGTGAGCTGATCAGAGAGGAGGGCATCGGCTCCTTGTACAAAGGCTTCAACGCCGTCATGCTTCGAGCTTTTCCTGCAAACGCCGTGAGCGCCATTTTGTGTCGTTTACACTTTCTGTTCTTTTGACTCCTTTGACTCGATCTTTTTATCCGTTTGTCCGTCAGGCTTGCTTCTTGGGATTCGAACTAGCTATGAAATTCCTCAACTGGCTGGCCCCCAACCTGTGATGAAAGCTTCACGACGGTGCATTATCAATGAGGGCACACCGAAAACCGTATCTTGTCAACATATGATTGTGTCTTTTGGAGGAAAGATGATCACTCGCATGTACGCAGTTCTCTCAAACAGTGGCCGCAGTCAATCGCCGGGATGCCAAACAGGCGCCGTTTCGTTTTCTTATTTCGAGTTCACACCCTGACATGAACAGCTCCGTCCATCTTGCTATCCAAATTTTTTTCTTTGCATCGTATCTAAAAAAACAACATACTTTTTAAGGCTTGACTGTAGGAACTGATGAATCCTGGGAATTGGGGCGCACCGCTTAGCTGCAGCCAGCAGAGGCGCTGTTGTTCATTCATTCATTTTCAACCGCTTTTTCCTCACGAAGGAAGGTCGCGGGGGTGCTGGAGCCTATCCCAGCTGTCTTTCCCAATCACAGGGCACATATAGACAAACAACCATTCACACTCACATTCATACCTATGGACAATTTGGAGTCGCTAATTAACCTAGCATATTTTTGGAATGTGTTGGTGTTCTTACAAAAAACACTAAACTCATCACACACCAACTTAACACTCAAAAGGTATAATTACGAAACCAGCTCAACCGAATCATTCATTCATTCATTCTCTACCGCTTATTCTCACAAGGTACACCCAATCACAGTGCACATATAGACAAACAACCATTCACACTCACATTCATACCTATGGACAATTTGGAGTCGCTAATTAACCTAGCATGTTTTTTTTTTTGGAATGTGGGAGGAAACCGGAGTACCCGGAGAAAACCCACGCATGCACGGGGAGAACATGCAAACTCCACACAGAGATGGTCAAGGGTGGAATTGAACCCTGGTCTCCTAGCTGTGAGGTCTGCGCGCTAACCACTTGCCCGCCATGCCGCCCTATTTTATTTTATTTTGTTTTATTTTTATTTTATTTTTTTTTATTTTATATTTAGAGATGTCGAGGGTGGAATTGAACCCTGGTCTCCTAGCTGTGAGGTCTGCGCGCTAACCACTTGCCCGCCATGCCGCCCTATTTTATTTTGTTTTATTTTATGTTTTATTTTATATTTTATTTTTGTTTTATTTTATTGTATTTTTTATTTTATATTTAGAGATGGTTAAGGGTGGAATTGAACCCTTGTCTCCTTGCTGTGAGGTCTGCGCGCTAACCACTAGACCGCCATGCCGCCCGCGCTGTTGTTCAAATCAAATCAACTTTATTTGTAGAGCACTTTTCCTGCAAAGACATGCAACAGGAAGTGCTTTACAGAATTAAAAACAATTAAAAAGAAAAACAATTACACAATTACTCCATACTAGACACACACACACACACACACAATATGTTAGTACAACTACATCCACACCAATGCAGATATTTAAAAAAAAAAAAAAAGCCTACAATTCTGCATGCTTTGTCCTCCGCACGCACAAAAATGCAGGTTTTTGTTATTTTTTGGGGGGGGGGGGTGAAACATTGAAAAAAAACCAAACAAATGTGGGCTAGAATGGAAAAACTAGCTACTTTTATGGGTGTTTTCTCATTTTAAAGATAACGTCCACGTCATTGTGCATCTAATATATCACTTTATTGATGAATATGTGTTATAATAATGAAAACCAAGTCAGCATTGGTTACTTTGTCAGGCTCGTCATCGCACCCGACACCCGATAAACGTCTTTTTATGTTTCTTTTAACTCCGCTGGAGAGGATTCATTTTAACACTGGGATGGGGGAACATGGCTTCAGTTTCAGCTAGTTTGCCGTCTTTGGGATATTCAGTTAAAGTCACGCTATGGAGGCATTTAAACAGGAGTTCAGAACATTCAGGTGGAATGAAAACCCTAAAGAAAACCCTGTGTCGTTTGGTAATTCAGTAATAATAATAATATTATTTTAATAATATAATAATAGTACAGTAAACCTCGGATATATCGGATTCAATTGTTCCCACTGGTTTTGTCCGATATAAGCGAAATCCGTTATATGCGTATACCGGAAAATGTCCGTTTTACGCATATATGGGATTTATATCCGGTATATGCGTAAATGGGATTTTATCCGTTATAAAAAGGCACTTCCTTGACTATGTTTCCAATGTACCTGGACGCGCAGGCAACGCTGCAAACGCTGCAAATGACGTCGTATAGCGGCCTGTCACGATTCGGCGAATCGGAGCGCCACGATGCGGCCATCCGATATATGCGAGGGAAATTTCATGGAAATGCATTGGAACGGGACTGGAGATTTTGTCCGAAATAGGCGAAATCCGTTATAAAAAATCCGATATATGCAATGAATTTTTATTGGAAATGCATTACAGAAAAATCGGTTCTTTTTTATCTGTCCGTTGTGAGCGAATTTCCGATATATCCGAGGTTTACTGTATAATAATAATAATAATAATAATTGACTGCAGTTGAGTGTGTGGCCACTGTTTGAGGAGGAAAAAGAAAAAAATGGAATATTCTCACTCCTTTTGCCTTGTGGTATTTTCCTCTGCGGTGTTTTTCTAAGAAGCGGTGCAGGAGTTGAACATTTGGTGCCTTATCTCTCCGCCTTCTTTGGGCAGGTGAACATATCAGGGACAAGGTACATTTATTATTTTTTTTATGTGTGTGTGTGAGCAATACAACACACACATTGATTGATTGACAACTATATGAATGTTAGTGTAGAAACTAAATATGTAATAAGAATTTCTAAAGGTGTGTAGCCGTTCAATGGCGGTGTATAAAGTGTGAAAAGAGTTTTTTTTTTTCAGTGTGATTTCTCTGCCTGGGAGGCGTGGGTAGGGTGTGATGGGGGGGAAGCGTGGGGTCGATACTTTCCAACAGGATGTGCTCGATAAAGCCGTCAATAAAGCCACTGTCAAGTGTGCTCGCATGCATCAGATGCTGATAAAACCGGCAAAGAACCGTAGCGTTTAAACCAAAGATGAGCACCGCCGAGATCCCGCCCGGCTTGAAGGAGCTCCTGCACCGATACACGGTGGAGGTGCTTCGCCACAGGCCATCAAACTTGGCGGAATTCGCCGTGCAGCATTTCACGCAGGTCCTGGAGAAGCAGAAGCGAGGCGACAAGAAGCGTGGCGGCAAAGGGGTCACCTTTGCTACCGATGAGAGCGCCGCTGAGGACAAAGAAGACAAAAAATGGGAGGAGCCTGTTAGTGAGTACCGTATTATTATCCAGTCTTATCACCCTGAACTTTACACGGGGGTAATTATCACCAAATGTCTCTTTGCAGAGTCCACCGCTGGCAAATATAACCGCAGAGTTTCAGGTGTGCCACAATCAATATTCAATAATCAATATTTCACCCCGCCGTAACACTCCCGTGCCGTGCAGTTTGTGCAGAGGCCTACGACCCCGACGAGGATCAGGACGACGACGCCGAGCCTCGGGTCGTGCATCCCAAAACGGATGAGCAGCGTCGCCGGCTTCAGGACGCGTGCAGGGACATTTTACTCTTTAAAACGCTGGAGCAGGTGTGTGAGGATAGAAACATGCAGGACACAACTTTAGGTACACCTGCATCATCTAAGCCAGGGGTCTCAAACTCAATTTACTTGGGGGCCACTGGAGCTCCGGTCAGGGTGAGACTGCTCTGGGAAGCTCTGATAAAACATTCCACTGTTCTCAAATATCTTACTTTTTATTTTTCTACACAAAATAAGATGAAAAATAAATAAACAAATCAAGAATAAAGAAAATCAATCAATCAGTAATAAATAAATATAATAATAATAATAAAAACTTAAGAAACCACATATAGTTGGTGGGTAGACAAATGATTTTTTTCATATTAAAATGAACAAAGCATTATTAGAGCCCTGTAGACATGACAAAACACGACTATAGTCACATTTATACTCTTTTTATTTACAACATATTGCGCAACTGCAGGGTCTTGAGACACATGCTAACTCACAAACTAGAGAGCTAGCGACCTAAACGGTAGCCTTCAAGTTATTTCCTTTCAACTTAAATAGCCAAAAACTTACCACTTCCACACGGATAGGGAGGATAACTATTAACAGTTATTTAACCTTTAACATGAACATGAATCAAACATAATAATTTTTTCTGGGTACATGATACCATACAGCATCCATATCAAACTTGCGCGGGCCGCACTAGCATTAAACTTTCATATCAAGGCGGGGGTCTCAAACTAGTGTACTGCGGGTCACATTTGGCCCGCGGGCCGCGTGTTTGAGACCCCTGATCTAAGCTGAGGTCACAACCGCTCATACCGGCTCCTAGGGCAGGTCTATGGTCCTATGGCTTCATCCAGCTCCTCCCCAGACATAGTCTCCCCAATGTGTCCTGGGTCTTCCCCGAGGCCTCCTACCGGTCCTGAACACCTCCTCATGGAGGCGTCCAGGTGACATCCTGACCAGATGCCCGAGCCACCTCATCTGGCAGCGGTTCTAATCCGAGTTTCTCCCGAATGACCTTCAGTGCTTCTCACCTTCCCCCCCAGGGAGAGCCCAGCCACCCTGCAGAGGTGCCGCTTGTACCCGCCATCTTGTCCTTTCAGTCACTCCCCAAAGGTCATGACCTTAGGTACTCCACTACTCCTTAAAGTCATCACCCATACCAGCCTCAGGCAGGAGAATTATCTGCTGTTTTTGCAGTCAAAATGGACCTTTTTATATTGTTGCAAATCCGTTTAGAAACTTTAAGCGGGGGGGGGGGGTTGGTGTCTGGTCCTGACTGGCGTAATGTTAACAATTCGTGCATTTTGAACATCGTACTTTCTAATTGTTAGAAATTGTTGGTGAATAATCTAAGACTAAACACAACCTGCACAGTGGTCAAGTGGTTAGTGCACAGGTAGGAGACCCGAGTCAAGTCCACCCTGGGCCATCTCTGTGTGGGTTTTCTCCGGGTACTCCGGTTTCCTCCCACATTCCAAAATCATGCTAGGTTAATTAGCGACTCCAAATTGTCCATAGGTATGAATGTGAGTGTGAATGGTTGTTTGTCTATATGTGCCCTGTGATTGGCTGGCCACCAGTCCAATAGCCCAAAGACAGCTGGGATAGGCTCCAGCACCCATGTGAGGATTCATTCATTCATTCATTTTCTACCGCTTTTCCTCACGAGGGTCGCGGGGTGCTGGAGCCTATCCCAGCTGTCTTCTGGCGAGAGGCGGGGTACACCCTGGACTGGTGGCCAGCCAATCACAGGGCACATATAGACAAACAACCATTCACACTCACATTCATACCTATGGACAATTTGTCCTATGTTCTACTAATGTTTATTAGGGTTGGGTCGTGACTTTTAGCATTCCGACGTGCCCATTCAACATTCCACATATATCCTGGACGTAGATGTTCTAATATATGGGTCTCAAACACGCGGCCCGCGGGCCAAATGTGGCCCGCAGGACACTAGTTTGAGGCCCCCGCCTTGATATGAAAGTTTAATGTTAGTGCGGCCCGCGCAAGTTTGATATGGATGCTGTATGGTATCATGTACCCAGAAAAAATTATTACGTTTGATTCATGTTCATGTTAAAGGTTAAATAACTGTTAATAGTTATCCTCCCTATCCGTGTGGAAGTGGTAAGTTTTTGGCTATTTAAGTTGAAAGGAAATAACTTGAAGGCTACCGTTTAGGTCGCTAGCTCTCTAGTTTGCGAGTTAGCATGTGTCTCAAGACCCTGCAGTTGCGCAATATGTTGTAAATAAAAAGAGTATAAATGTGACTATAGTCGTGTTTTGTCATGTCTACAGGGCTCTAATAATGCTTTGTTCATTTTAATATGAAAAAAATCATTTGTCTACCCACCATCTATATGTGGTTTCTTAAGTTTTTATTATTTTCCGTTTTATTATTATTATTATATTTATTTATTACTGATTTATTATTGATTTGTTTATTTATTTTTCATCTTATTTTGTGCAGAAAAATAAAAAATAAGATATTTGAGAACAGTGGAATGTTTTATCAGAACTTTTATTGTAGAAAATCGGAACCAAAGCACTGAAAAAGTTTGTATATTTTTCTGTTTTTAATAAATGCGTTTTTTTTTTTTTTGAAAACCTGATGTGGCCCAGCCTTGCCCAGACCCTAGCTCCAGTGGCCCCCAGGTAAATTGAGTTTGAGACCCCTGTTCTAATACTACAAGGAAGGTGTTTCCTCCAAATGGTTTATTAAGATTAAAATGCTGTCACTTCCATATTAAAGAATATGTTATTTTGGCTTCAAAATGTAGCGATGATAAGAATAATAATTTAGTTGCTAATGTTGCGTCTTGCAGGAGCAGTTTTCGGAGGTTTTGGACGCCATGTTTGAGGTGCAGGTCAAAGCTCAGGAGCACATCATCGACCAAGGAGATGATGGAGACAATTTCTACGTCATAGAGAAGTGAGTGTTCGATTTATTGATCAAATACCAAAAAAAAAAGAACTAAAATGTGTGTGCTTCCTGGACAGAGGCGTTTACGATATATTGGTGGAGAAGGAAGGAGTGAGCGTACGCGTGGGAAAGTACGACCACAAGGGCAGTTTTGGCGAGCTGGCTCTCATGTACAACACGCCGCGAGCCGCCACCATCGTGGCAACGGAGGCGGGCGCCCTGTGGGGCCTGGTGGGGGACCGACACGCACGCACGGTATGGACGGGTGCCCTGAACTGAGACGTGAACGCCACTTCCTGTCTGCTCTTTCAGGACAGAGCCACCTTCCACAGGCTGATTGTGAAGAACAATGCCAAGAAGAGGAGGATGTACGAGGCCTTCGTGGAATGTGTTCCTCTTCTCAAGTCTCTGGAGGTTTCAGATATACTCTATATCAGGGGTCTCAAACTCATTTTACCTGGGGGCCACTGGAGCTAGGGTCTGGGCGAGGCTGGGCCGCATCAGGTTTTCCAAAAAACAAAACAAAACGCATTTATTAAAAACATAAAAATGAATAAACTTTGCACAATAAACATAATAATAAACATAATAATAAATAAACAAATAATTAAAAAATAAATAAAATAAATACAAAAATAATAAACATTCCACTGTTCTCAAATATCTTACTTTTTATTTTTCTACACAAAATAAGATGAAAAATAAATAAACAAATCAAGAATGAAAAATAATCAATCAATCAGTAATAAATAAATAAATATAATAATAATAATAATAAAAACTTAAGAAACCACATATAGTTGGTGGGTAGACAAATGATTTTTTTCAGATTAAAATGAACAAAGCATTATTAGAGCCCTGTAGACATGACAAAACACGACTATAGTCACATTTATACTCTTTTTATTTACAACATATTGCGCAACTGCAGGGTCTTGAGACACATGCTAACTCGCAAACTAGAGAGCTAGCGACCTAAACGGTAGCCTTCAAGTTATTTCCTTTCAACTTAAATAGCCAAAAACTTACCACTTCCACACGGATAGGGAGGATAACTATTAACAGTTATTTAACCTTTAACATGAACATGAATCAAACGTAATCATTTTTTCTGGGT
Source organism: Doryrhamphus excisus (assembly GCF_030265055.1). NCBI lineage: Eukaryota > Metazoa > Chordata > Actinopteri > Syngnathiformes > Syngnathidae > Doryrhamphus > Doryrhamphus excisus. The sequence continues at coordinate 2,735,126 of NC_080483.1, read as the reverse complement.
ACATGATACCATACAGCATCCATATCAAACTTGCGCGGGCCGCACTAACATTAAACTTTCATATCCTGCGGGCCACATTTGGCCCGCGGGCCGCGTGTTTGAGACCCCCGCTCTATATACTGTATCTTTTTCTTTTTGACCAACTGTACCCTCATCAAATATCAAACTAAGACCACATCACTACAGGAGAACCAGAGTATAGAGGGGAGGGAGCCACCTGCTGTAGCCCAGCAAGGTGCACTTTTTTCGGGCACACGCTCCACCAGCCGCTGTGACACCATGGAGGTCTCTGACAAATATTTAGCTTAAATTTCCCGTAATATTTTGACTTTATTCTAATAACATTGTTTTCCGCTACCTTGTTTTCCAAAAATAAAAAACTTAAAACATTATCCTTTCAATGTTTCAACGAGGGCTGTCAAAGTTAATGTATTAATGACGCGGTAATGGCGCCTCGGCCCCCATTTGATTGAAGCACGGTAACTCTGTAGCCACAAGCTGGAACAAATATTGATAGGAAATAGAGAAAGAAAAGAGTATTTTCGATTGGTAAAGTTAGCTTCTTGTAGCAAGACTAAAGTTATTTGTAGCTACTGTGGCTGTGTTTCACTTATCACGGATTCCATGGCCTGCCAGAGACTGAAGCAGTGCAGGTATTGTTTTTATTGTCATATAAAGTGCTACCTTGGCATAAAAGTGGCCCAACTAACCAGTGCTTTTCACATTTTTACATTTCTCTGATGATTTCGGCATTGAACTGCCAGCTAAATTGGACTTTCAGTTGCTATTGTGTGCTATTGTTTATTGTATTGTGTTCAATGTGATGACCGTGTTTTGCTAGCATTAGCCGTTTAGCATGGAACTACCACAATGATGCACATTAGCACTCAAAGTCATCAAATCTTACCTTTATGGGTTCCCACATAGTATCAGCATTCGGGAGCAAGTATGAGGTGAAAGAAAAAGAGGTAAAATACATCCAAATACAGAATACGGCCACAAATTCAGCCCTCTTTGCATCGGAGAACGGTACGCAGGTGCGTTCGATGACCGTCGAAAAAGTGGGACAAATCGCAAATCGTATTTAACGTTCAAAACCTTCAATTTGTTTTAAAAGAGAAATTAAATGACATTATGTTTGCAATATGGATGAAATGTTTTATAACTATTGACCTATGTTGTAGGTATTTTCATTTGTACATTTCATGAAGGAAATGTGCATTGAATTTTTTAATAATAATAATTTCTGAATGATCCTAAATAGGCTTTTTACTCACAAATATTTAGAATTTAAAACCAGTATTTGTGTCAGTGTGAGAGGTCTCACACGCTCACATTTTTTTGAACATTTGTGGGCAGGTTTTGAGAGCTAATATGCTAATAATAAAGAAAAATAGTAATACAAAAATATGCTTGCTGACTGTATTGTTTTAAATAATGGTCCATACTTCCCAAATTGACATCCTTTTACATGAAATTTTATCGTTGTAGTTGTACATCGAGATTTCCCCTACTTATTGTAGATAAAAACTTATTTCTATCTGCAATTAATTGAGTTAACTATGGATAAAAATGTGATTAATCATGATCAAATATTTTTATATATTTTTTCTCATAAAATGACCACTTCTTTTTGTTAATATTTTTTTTTCTTTCAATATTTTGACTTTATTGCTGAAAAATGACCCCAGAGTTCATGAGAACCAGAGTACAAAACGTGAGCAGCCACTTGGTGTAGCCCAGCAAGGTGCACTGTATTCGGGTACACGCTCCGAGCACGCAGTGTGCTGCTACGGAGGTCTCTGGTCCCCCTCCCCTAAACTTTTCAACGTTACTTCTTCTTACCGAACTCGCATTTGTCCCCCCAGCTGTCAGAGAGAATGAAGATCGTGGACGTGTTGGGAGCACGAAGCTTTAAAGATGGCGAGCGCATCATAGCGCAGGTAAGATCGTGTCTTTAAATTTGAAACTTGAAACGGACGCCGCGTGTCACGTCCTTGTCGGCAGGGAGACATGGCCGAGTGTTTCTTCATCGTGGAGTCGGGGGAAGTGAGGATCACCATCAAAAGCAAAGTAAATCTCCTTTCACGTTTTGCATCCGTGTGTGTTGTCATGCCTAATTGTGTGTGTGTGTGTGTGTGTGTGTATGTGTGTGTGTCCAGACGAAGGTGGGCCAGCAGGACCAAGCGGAGGTGGAGGTGGCTCGTTGTTCTCGAGGACAATATTTTGGGGAGTTGGCTCTGGTCACCAACAAACCTCGTGCAGCTTCTGTCTACGCTGTTGGAGCAACCAAATGTTTAGGTGATACATTCAAATGCACTCAACCAAAAAAAAGTCATGTGAATGACTGACATATGACATTAACTGTATTGTTTCAAATAACTTAAAAATGACAGCAGAAGCACCTGACACAAATGAAAGATCATCTAAGACAGGGGTCTCAAACTCAATTTACCTGGGGGCCACTGGAGCTAGGGTCTGGGTGAGACTGGGCCGCATCAGGTTTTCCAAAAAAAAAAAAACGCATTTATTAAAAACAGAAAAATGAATAAACTTTGCTTTGGTTCCGATTTTCTACAAGAAAAGCTCTGATAAAACATTCCACTGTTCTCAAATATCTTAATTTTTATTTTTCTACACAAAATAAGATGAAAAATAAATAAACAAATCAAGAATAAAGAAAATCAATCAATCAGTAATAAATAAATAAATATAATAATAATAATAAAACAGCAAATAATAAAAACTTAAGAAACCACATATAGTTGGTGGGTAGACAAATGATTTTTTTCAGATTAAAATGAACAAAGCATTATTAGAGCCCTGTAGACATGACAAAACACGACTATAGTCACATTTATACTCTTTTTATTTACAACATATTGCGCAACTGCAGGGTCTTGAGACACATGCTAACTCGCAAACTAGAGAGCTAGCGACCTAAACGGTAGCCTTCAAGTTATTTCCTTTCAACTTAAATAGCCAAAAACTTACCACTTCCACACAGATCGGGAGAATAACGTAAGTTATTTAACCTTTAACATGAACATTAATCAAACGTAATAATTTTTTCTGGGTACATGATACCATACAGCATCCATATCAAACTTGCGAGGGCCGCACTAACATTAAACTTTCATAAAGGCGGGGGCCTCAAACTAGTGTCCTGCGGGCCACATTTGGTCCGCGGTCCGTGTGTTTGAGACCCCTGACCTACAGTAAGAACAAGTCAAAAATCCTCGAAACGACAGGAGTGCTACAGTAAAAATAAAGTAAAAAAAATGCTAGTCAAAGATCCTCTATAGACCACAGGAGTGCAGTTGTCTTAATGAGCTCCTGTAAAAAGATCCTCTATATATAAACAGGAATACTGTTGTTTTAAGGAGCTACTGTAAAAATGCTAAGATCCTCTACACCAGGGGTCTCAAACATGCGGCCAGCGGGCCAAATGTGACCCGCAGGACACTAGTTTGAGGTCCCCGCCTTGATATGAAAGTTTAATGTTAGTGCGGCCCGCGCAAGTTTGATATGGATGCTGTATGGTATCATGTACCCAGAAAAAATTATTACGTTTGATTCATGTTCATGTTAAAGGTTAAATAACTGTTAATAGTTATCCTCCCTATCCGTGTGGAAGTGGTAAGTTTTTGGCTATTTAAGTTGAAAGGAAATAACTTGAAGGCTACAGTTTAGGTCGCTAGCTCTCTAGTTTGCGAGTTAGCATGTGTCTCAAGACCCTGCAGTTGCGCAATATGTTGTAAATAAAAAGAGTATAAATGTGACTATAGTCGTGTTTTGTCATGTCTACAGGGCTCTAATAATGCTTTGTTCATTTTAATCTGAAAAAAATCATTTGTCTACCCACCAACTATATGTGGTTTCTTAAGTTTTTATTATTTGCCGTTTTATTATTATTATATTTATTTATTACTGATTGATTTTCTTTATTCTTGATTTATTTTTCATCTTATTTTGTGTAGAAAAATAAAAAGTAAGATATTTGAGAACAGTGGAATGTTTTATCAGAGCTTTTCTTGTAGAAAATCGGAACCAAAGCAAAGTTTATTCATTTTTCTGTTTTTAATAAATGCATTTTTTTTTTTTTTTTGAAAACCTGATGCGGCCCAGTCTCACCCAGACCCTAGCTCCAGTGGCCCCCAAGTAAATTGAGTTTGAGACCCCTGATCTACACTACAGGAGCGTTCAGTTTTTAAGGAAGTGCAGCAAAAACACTAGTCAAAGATCCTCTATTCGACAGTATTCTATTTACGGTGAATGAAAACGCATGACGCCATCGATGTGCTACGACTTGTGTTTCAGTGATTGACATCCAGGCGTTTGAGCGGCTGCTGGGTCCGTGTAAGGAGATCATGAAGAGGAACATTTCTCAGTACGAGGAGCAGCGTGCGGCGTTGTTTGGTCCCGGCGTGGATTTGAAACACTAGCACACCTGAAATGTTTCATGTAATCACATGACTTGGTTTGTACGTCTAGCTAAAAGCTACAAATGGGCAAGTGTGTGTATTTTGTTAGCAGTAAATTCAAGATTCAATAAAGATTATTGCTAAGTATGCTGTAGATTTTTTTTTTTTTATTTGAGTTACAAAATATGAAGTGCCATCAGCAGACTCCAGAGCAGAGTTTGCTAACCTTCTTGTGTTACAACTATTTACACCCAATAACAAAAACAAAAAAAAACAAGAACTGAAGAATAGCCATCTGTATCCACACTGCTCTGGTATAATCCCAGACTTCAAGTCTCTGCCAGGTTTTTCCGAGTTCTGTTATCAAAGTTTAAATATTTAAAATATTTACATAGTCCTGTATTCCAAAAAAAAAAACGTCCCAAAGCAAACTGTAGCATGATCGATGAAAATGAAGGAGCCAGATGTGTAAACTGTTTCAGTAGTGTGGAAAACAAAACTAAGCAAGATGGTGGAATAAAAATGTGGTCCTCTGTGCAGGGTCTTTGTTTATTCCTCCTCGGTCTGTACATTTTTTTAAAATTACATGATGAAATTGTCTTTTCTTTCCATCCTCCTCGTGGAAACAAAAAATAAAAATAAAAGACCATTCGGGCAGTCGACTCGTTCTTCCTCATCAAGAATCCTGATGTTTTTTTTTTTATCTTGAGAGAAAACTCCAATAAATAGAAACAGCAGAAATGGTCCAAAAAAAAAAAAAAGATTGATTCTGGTTTGGTCCATCCCAGAGTTCTTTTGAGAAGGACAAAAAAAACACCAGATAGAAATGACAAAAAAAGGGAGGAAAAGAAGGAGGGGAAGTGATATATTCCTCTGGTTTCCTGAGGCTCATGGGTGAGAACATCCATCCAAGAGAGAGTCCCTCCTCCTCCACAGTGAAGATTACACAGACGTGATGACGATCATGAGGTGAGGAGATATACTGGAGATCCTGTTGAGAAGGTCGGGGGCCAGCTGAGATAAGTGGCTCTCGGAAAATTCACATGGGGGGAAGATTTGGAGCACGTACGCCGGCTGGGAGAAAGCAGAGATAAAGCGGTCACTCAAATGTAACATTTATGACGGCTAGCATTTATTTCGCTTAATCAGGGGTCTCAAACATGCGGCCCGCGGGCCACATCCCCAGCCTTGATATGAAAGTTTAAAGTTTGATATGGATGCTGTATGGTATCATGTACCCAGAAAAAATTATTACGTTTGATTCATGTTCATGTTAAAGGTTAAATAACTGTTAATAGTTATCCTCCCTATCCGTGTGGAAGTGGTATGTTTTTGGCTATTTAAGTTGAAAGAAAATAACTTGAAGGCTACCGTTTAGGTCGCTAGCTCTCTACTTTGCGAGTAAGCATGTGTCTCAAGACCAGGGGTCTCCAACACGTGGCCTGTGGGCCAAATATGGCCCGCAGGACACTAGTTTGAGGCCCCCGCAAGTTTGATATGGATGCTGTATGGTATCATGTACCCAGAAAAAATTATTACGTTTGATTCATGTTCATGTTAAAGGTTAAATAACTGTTAATAGTTATCCTCCCTATCCGTGTGGAAGTGGTAAGTTTTTGGCTATTTAAGTTGAAAGGAAATAACTTGAAGGCTACCGTTACCGGTCGCTAGCTCTCTAGTTTGCGAGTTAGCATGTGTCTCAAGACCCTGCAGTTGCGCAATATGTTGTAAATAAAAAGAGTATAAATGTGACTATAGTCGTGTTTTGTCATGTCTACAGGGCTCTAATAATGCTTTGTTCATTTTAATCTGAAAAAAATCATTTGTCTACCCACCAACTATATGTGGTTTCTTAAGTTTTTATTATTTGCCCTTTTATTATTATATTATAATATTATATATATATATATATTACATGTATTTATTACTGATTGATTGATTTTCTTTATTCTTGATTTGTTTATTTATTTTTCATCTTATTTTGTGTAGAAAAATAAAAAGTAAGGTATTTGAGAACAGTGGAATTTTTTATCAGAGCTTTTATTGTAGAAAATTGAAACCAAAGCAAAGTTTTTATTTTTTGTTTTTAATAAATGCGTTTTTGTTTTTTTGTTTTTTGGTCCAGTCTCACCCAGACCCGAGCTCCAGTGGCCCCCAAGTAAATAGAGTTTGAGACCCCTGCCATAGATGTTTCTTTAGTGATTAATACTAAAATGAGAAAATAAATCAAACTAATTGATTTAAGAGATATGTTCTATAGCTCTCAGTAACAAAAAACCTTCAATTTATGAATATGATTCTTTTGAGGTTCATTTGACCATTTTTGTAAATAAAAATTGAGGGGTATAATGACAAAAATAATGACACCAAAAGTATTAAAACCAACATTTTCATGCATGAGGAAGCCTAAGAAGGTAACCAAGACATGAGAACCAAATTTGATGGTAACTTATTGTTTTTAGTGTATTTTATAGCTGATTTAATACATGGGTCAAAACCCACCCGTTAGCATAAGAGATGATACCAGAAAGCTAACACAAGAGGAAGGTTAAGAATAAAGGTGTGAATTGGACCTTTTCTGCCGACAAAACAAAGAAGGCTTCTTCACCTGATTGGAACCTGGATTGGGGATGTTAATGATCCCAGCGGCCAACTTGGCCTGCAGGTAGTTGATGAAGGCGGCTTTAAGAGCTTGAGTCTGGTTCAGAACGTCATCTTGATCCCGTCCACAGGGCAGCGCCAGCAGAAGGCAGAAGTCGCACTCCCCCTGCGGCGACACAAATCCACGGAAAAGACTGATAAAAGACGGGAAAAAGACGAGTCGGGCGGCGCACCGAGCCGGTCGCAACGTACCGTCATTCTTCTGGCGACGCTCTCCAGTTGCGAGGCCTCCAGCCTCATTCGCTGGACTATTCTGAGCAAGGCACCGCCTTCCTGGTGGGGCAGGGACCGATGAGCCAAAGCTTTGTTGCCGCAAACAAAGTGCAACTGGACCGCCGCCGTGTCGTTCTTCAGCGCGAGGAGACCTTGCCACACGATGGGGTATTTCTGCAACGGCAAGCGTGCGTACGTTCAAAACAACAACTTCATCGAGAAGACATTTTGACAACGGCCTACCGTGAGCAACTGCACCATGTTAACAGGCTGCGCCATTTTCCCATCCGGTTTAGCCTGGAGGTCGGCGCCCTGCGTGGAAAGTAACATGTCAAAAAATGCAGCACAGCGCTAACATTAGCCGCAGTTAGCTAAACAAAAGCGCCGAACTCACCATGGTTGGAGTGACATTCAGCGGGGGTTGACCGTGTCCGACGTGCGTGGCGTCAGGCATCTGAGAATGGATGCTTCTAGGGTTCGAGTACATCCCAGCGTAATCCGGGAAGGCGCCACTTGGTCCCGGTGCCAGGAGTGGAACTCTCTGGGGCGATGCCATTGCAGGCGCGGGGTGGCGTATGGCCATTAATCCGTCCTTTGAAAGAGGCGAGTGGGGCCTTTTCGCTTCCAGAGGCTTCGCTAGATCTTTGTCAGACACGCCTTTAGGTAGAACGTGTGCCCTTGGAGACAGCGACATGGGTAAGCTGGAAGGTGCCGAGGTGGGGGGGTGACTCTCCTGAAGGTGCGCTGAATGAGGGTCTGCGGACGAGCGCTCCCCCTGCTGGTGCAAGAGTGCGCGCATCTCCCTCTGTGCGATATACGCTTCCATTGACACGTTGCTCCGAAAACCTCCTCGAGCATCCGATTGCATGGTCTCTGGTTTTAGCTGTGTGGTCGCCTGCCGCCCCTGCTGGTGGAAGCGTCTTGATTCTTCCGGGTCAACTTCGTGAGGCCGCAGAGAACCTGGGTTGACCTTGAGAACTTTCTCTCTGCCGACAGTCTGCGGCGACGGCGGCCGTTGCTGCATGGAACCGGACCACGGAGACGTAATAGGGTCATTGTGCATACCGTAGCTCACCACAGAGAGAGGCGGAGTATTGACGCGAACGTCTGCCTGGACAAGATGCCCCACTGGAATCGACTGCGTGGCCCGGTGAGGAGACATGCGGCCGAGGCCGCCGGGCACGCTGTGAGGTGGCATGATGACGGACTGCTCCGGGTGATGCACGCCCGTCATAAACTGCTGCATGGCGGGGTGGCCGGTGGGCAGCATTACTGGAATGCTTTTCGGTGATGACGAGCCAATGGGAGAGGGCACCTTGGTAAACGGGGAGTGGGGATGACCCGACTTGCGTGGGGATCGCGGTTCCTGTTTGATGCCGCCGAGATGCGAAGGGGGTCTGTCTCCGGCCGTGGTCACAAAGCCCACATGGTTTCCAGGCGGGGACGGCAAATGGGGGCTTATTGCAGGACTTATAGCCGAGGCCCACGATGCCTTAGCGCCATCTGCACCGTGTGGATCCCCGCAGTCCATCTTCTTTGGATGTTTTGACGACAGGAAATCCTGATGGTACATTGGGCTGATGACTTGATTACTGACCCCTTGTGTTAGACGCTTCACTACCCCTTGGGGTCCGGAGTGATAGGAAGGCTCCAGTTTCTCCAAACTAGCGGCCTCTTGTTTAATAGCGGACTGCGTCTTACCAGGATACCCATGATCCGCCTGCAGAGACCCCTTCTGAGCATGACTATACATTTCCTGTTTGATTTGGGGCATTGACACCAGTTGCTGAGATTCCATGTCACCTGGCGTCGCTTGTGGAATTTGACTTATTTTTGCACTTATCCTTTGCGGTCCCTCGGTTTTTTGTCCCGAGTGGCTCAGTACCACGACTCCTTCAGACGTATTAACACGAAGGCCCGGGCAAGACCCTGTACCATGAGCGGAAGTCTCGACAATAAAGCGCGTGATACTTCCTCCTTCATCGCCGATAATCGGGCCATGGTACGAGCCAATATCGTCTTTGCTGGGTCTATAGTTGGGTTTAGGTAGGCCCATGTCTGCAGTCTGGTTCCCGATATTTAGGTTGACTTTGTCTTCATGATCAGGAGGGTTGCATACGCGACTTATGACAGAGGTCGCGGTGGAAGCAATGACTGAGATGACGGACTTTGTCTCGGGCGACGGCATGGGGGCTGGTGGTCTTACAGACTGAGTCAACATTCTGCCATCGGGTAGTGGTGACTTACTAGGCATAGCCGCGACTGGAGTATTGCGTTCGGGCAGGTTCTGATCTTGGACCGAGGGCAGATTCGTGGGACCGTAACTACTCCCCGGAAGAGTAATGTTTTTGTGTTTCAACAATATTTGCCTAAGATCGCTGGTACCACGATCAATATCCATGTTTTCAGAGTCAGGCGAAGGTTGGCTTTCCTTAGGCGCTGAAGGCAAGGCTTGTAAAGAAGGGACCCCCGTGTCGACAGACTGGTGGAACCAATCTGGCGGAGAAACCGGTGCTCTGCTGTTTTGAACGGGTCTGATATTTGGTCTGTTTGCTAACGGCGACAGCGAAGAAGGGGATTTGCAGTCGGGCGGCATCTGTTGAGGCTTTGCGCATGCCGGACTGCTGGACACGGGGTAGGCAGATTTGAGATGTGGATTCTTTTCTTCAGCGGCCTCGGTCTCAGTTTTGGCCTCTGAAGACTTGAACGGTGAAGGCTCTGGTTCTGGCTTCCATGCAGTTGGAGTAATAACGGCGGCAGCGGCTGAAGATGGAATAATTTCTGGGACTATCTTCACACCAGATACTGTGCTATGAGTTACAACAGTTTGAGTCTCTTCGTTTATTGGGTGATCTTTTGAATCTTTCCGGACAAGCTTTTGGCCTTTAGGGCGTTTGGATGTTTTAGGTCTTCCCTTTGTGCCTTTTTTGGGTGTGGCAGGTAAAAGAGGCTCCTCTTGGACAGCAACAGTACTCATTTCAGACTCCTCTTCCTTGGCTGGCTGAGTAGAGTCTTGCATGTCTGGTTCTGAGCCTACATCAATGCCGACAGATGTTGCTTGGGTTAAGGAGACAGCCGCATCCTCGGCAGTGATGGAGTCAATGGCAGCAATCAGTTCCGTCTCGCTGGCCGGCGTAGGTTTTTCTTCCTCCGAGTAGCCTTTTAAGTCTGCGAGCGAGCCGGTTGGCGTTTGAGGTTCCGTCGGAAAAGCCGGATCTGTGAGCTTGGCAATGTTCTCCACGGCCTGCTCCAATTCCATTTCATGGGAACTCAAGCTTTTGGATGTTTCCAGATGTTCCTTTTTTTCCGCAGAAGCGTCATTTTCATCAATGTTCCCGCCTCTGCTGGAGCACTTTGAAACGTGATCTTTCACTTCTTTGACGTTCAGTCTGATTTTAAGGTTTTTGAGAACTGGAGACTTAGGGGTTCTGGGTAGCTTGCCTTTTCCTTTACTCATCTTTTCTGAGGTGCTTTTATCTTCTAAGATAGGGGAGTCTTCCTCCTTTCCATTGGCTTTACCGTCACATGTCTTTTCATTGACTTCTTTATTTTTGATAATTTCTCTCTTATGTTTATCTTTCTCGTCTTTCTTTTGGTCCACTTTAGGCGATGGCTCCTCTTTGGACGTACACGAGTCCAGCAAATCCAAAGCATGGTCATCTGTGCCATCCATCTCTTGATCAATGTTGATATCGCTCAACATTGATTTGTCTCCTTTCCTTGTTGGACCACACGCTTGAGCGGACAGCTGACTTGATGAACCTTTTGTGGCACCGGGAGAGGATTTCCCCTTGAACATTTTCGGGATCTTGTCACAACTCTCCGATTCATTTGATTCCACGTCTTTGGTTTCCATTTTTATTTTGTCCGTTTTAACTGTTGAAGAATCCTCACCTTGTTTACGATTCTTAGGAGGTCGGCCCCTTTTGGTTGTTGGAACCGGAGCAGGTGAATCTTGTTCAATATTCTGTTGTGTTAGTTCTGTGGCGCGTTTCCGTGCCCCGCGTGGGGACTCCTGAACATCCTTTACAGCACGAGAGGGGACATCATCTTCAACGGGGGTCGCATACACGGACCTCACATTCCGACGTCTTGCTCTGCCCGATGATATGCTCTGCTCTGAAACGTCAGCGTCTGAGCCATGTACAGGAGATTTGCTTGTAGACTTGGATTCTGCTCTCGGAGAAGATCCACGTTTCAGTTTCTCTTTGTCAATGCGCTCGCTCTTTCGCGTCGCTTGTTTTTCGGGCACAGATGCACAAACTACCACGGGCGATGGGGCTTCAGCTACGGTTTGTTTGCACTTTTTATTTTTCATTTCTTTGGATTTATACTCCTTTTGAGCAGATGGGTTTGACTCGCTGTTTGATTCTTCAACGGGTACCTGACTGACTTTGAGTGTGGTTTCTTCTTCGGGCTCTTTCTTGTTGACCAAGTCCTCTTCAGAACTTGGTAGTATCGGACTTGCGGCTTGAGACACTTGTGGCTGTACTGCCTCGAGTTTAACGTCCGACTCTGAACTACTGACAAGCTCTTGAGGATTGCCATGTGCTTCTGCTTCAGGTTTTGCATCTTCTGTAACCTCGTCCAGTTGAATTTCACACGGAGAAAGTTCACAGATATCCTTTACATGACTGGATTCTTGTTTGACAGGTGGAGCTTCCAGTTGAGGACTCTGAGGGGTCTCTGTTGGCGCATAATCCACAGGTTCAAGTTTAATTTCCTTTTCTTGTTTAATGAAATGTGCAGCAGCAGCAGCAGGAGGCGGATCAACGGGTGATTGACATGTCTGTTCTGCGGGAGCAACGTCTTTCGGCGCTGTATGGGAGTTGGGTGGCGTTGCGTGTGGTTCAGGCAGTAACTGTTCAGCCGGGCTGATGGGCTTAATTTCTGGCTCTGCAATAGATTCCTTAGTGTCAGGTGATGGCGGCGCTTGTGGTTCTTCGGGAGGCTCTTCTTCAGGAGGCTTTTCCACATTCATTTCATCTGTTGGCAGATCTTTTGTTTCTGGCACCGGGGCTTTATTCTTCTGTTGCTGTAGTCTTGTAAACTCCAAAAAACGACTGTGGAAGAGGACCACAGGGCCCGAGTCGACTTCGCCGTCTCCAGTTACCTGCTGACTGTTTTGTTGGTTATGAACAGCCTCAGATTCTTCGTATTTGCGTTCCAGATGCTGAAGACGTCTGGAGTCCAGCTCAAAAACCGGGCTGTGAAGGAAGCGGGAGGCGAATAGCTCCCGTCGTTCTTGTTCCTCTGGTTTTGGCTCCTCTTTCCGATCATCAAGTTTGTCTTCAGACCCACTTCGGATCTTTTTCTTTTTCATGTACCAGGACGGTGTAGGCCGTGGAGTCGATTCGATCTTCTCGGTATCTTTCCTGTTGCGGAAACTTGCAAAGTCAGAGTCGTAGTCCAAGAAAGACCAGTTGTCTTCTCTGGAAGATGACAGGGATTTTGCACGCTCGAGCAGAGCCTTGGTATCGGGCGTGATGGTATGGTCAAGCGCAAAGGAGTAGAATTTATTTCTTTCCAGGTGTGCCGTTTTAGGGTCTGAAAATCTCTCACCCCTTGGTCTCTCGGAAAAAGAATTTGAAGTTGATGCCATCGGAGAACGGGGTTTTGCTTCCCGATCCTCTTCAGAGTCTGATCTTACTTCCCCTGGCTCGATATCGTGCCAAAGGCCGTATTCCAAACGTTTGCTGTTGTGGACATTTTTACTTCTGGAGAAGTTTAGGTCGGGTAGCAAATCCTGCTTCACTCTGTTCTCCCATCTCTTTTGCTGCTCCTCTTCTGCGCTAAGTAAAATAGTGTTGGATTTGTCTGCGTGTGTGTTATGCGTCCTTTTGACAAGGAGCTCCAAACCCGGGTTATGTTTTTCATTTCTGGGTGGCTCTTTCTGAGAATGATCCAACCCCTCGTCTGTGTGGTGAGAAAACTGGTGTCCCGGAGAGGAAGTGTTGTTCCATTCGGGATCTTCGCTTTTCTGTCGAAAGCTCCTGTAGACGCGCTCCCTCTTGATTCCCGAATCGGCGTCAAATGGGTCCAGTTTCTTAAGTTTGTGAGATGGGAAATTATCTGTGACGTCCTCGGGTGGTTTGCCAACCTCGTGCACAAGACTACGGTGCTCCAAATCCTCGCTTTCACTTTCTTGCGGACTGCCTGGTTTTTCACGTTTGCCTGCTTTGTCCGACTCTCGATGCTGCTGCTGGTGCAAGCGCCTGTTTTGCTCCATTTGTTTGCGGTAACTCTGAGACAGGTCAATGTCGACGTGATCTTCCTTATGTTTGGCGCTTTTGGCGTTTTCAGCAGACGGACCGCTGAGTTTGAAAACTGCGCCGTGTTCGTGTTCTCTCGTTGCGCCTTGGTCGGCATTCCCCTCGAGTGAAATCCTTCGGAATGAAGTGTGCCCCGGAAAGCGTTTGGACACTGAAGAGTCCAGCGATGCCTCCGATTTCTCTTTTGGTCCTCTAATGTCCTCTTGAGCATCCTTTGGAGTTCCACTTTTGTCCGTTTTGAATCTTGTATCTCTGCGTTGGGCATCTTTGTGTTTATCAGACTCTGTTTCCTTATCATATGCTGCAGCAGCACTAAGGTCTAGGGATTGATTACAATCATCTTCTTCAAGCCTGCTCCGTTTTTGATTAATTGTCCTTCCACTGGAATCGGCAAAGCGTCTTTTTCTCGCAGCAAGGCGATCTGAATCCGCCGCCTCTTTCCCCTCACTTCCGGTCTCGGACTTGATAGGTTTCTTGACTCGACTTTTTCCATCCATATCTGGATTATCAACTTTACCAGTTTCTGATCTTTCACCTTTCAGTGAGTCGTGGTGAGCAGCTGAGAATTGAGACTCGTTCTCCACCTTGTATTTCTGCCTCTCGTGGGCATCCTGTTCTGATCCCTTTCCTCTTGCAGTCGCTCCTTCAGGAGCGGTATCGAGATCCGTGTCAGGTGGTGGATTGGACGGAGATTGCCCCTTTGCTTTCCTTGATTTGATTCTCTCCGCTTTGTCTTTCTCGCCTTTCTCTTTTCGCTTTGTCCGCTTGGTTTTCTCGGAGCCCACGGCTCTTTCCAGTTGACTGCTCTTTTCACTCTTGTCACTCTTTGAGGGAAGTTCCAGCAGGCTCGTCTTTTCGGACTTGTCGAAGTGTGGCGGCGACAGCGAGCTCACGCTGCCGCTTCTCTCGGATGACTGGCTATAAACCCGCCGCTCTGATTCTCTGGGGGCCCTTTCAGACGGTGACGGTGACACCGTTGGGGTAATAGGCCGCCGTGGATGAGACGGGCTCCATCTGTTACGGTCCGCTTCAAAACGCTCCCGCTCTCTTTGAATATATGTATACTTTCGAATGTCTTGCTCAAAAGGATCTCTGTAGTCCCTGTAATCCCGTGGGTCTTCGTGGTAACGTGGGTCAAAATGATCCCCCTGGAAATGTTCCAATTCAGGGAAACGGTCCCGGCTCCGGGCGGCATACTCTCTCCGGGCATCCTCGGTGTAAAGGCCTGATGTGCGTAAATTCTCGTAGTAAGCCCTCTCTGCTGTAAATTCATGGTAGGGGGGCCTGCGATCGTCCCTGTTGCATGGATTGGGAATCAAAAGGAAGAATTCACACATTTAGCCAACTACTTTTGAAGGTAATAGATTCTGCTTTAAAAAAAAATTCAACTTTGAACAATGCAGGCAATTTACCGTCGTTCGGGGGGAATTTCATAAAAGTCTCTGATGTCTTGACCGGATGCCTGCATAGATCTGTAAAACGCCACTTGACTCTCTTGACTTGCAAAATCCACCTACAAAAATGGAAAATTATCACATCATATATTTTGCATAAGCAAACAAAGCATTTTTTTTACCTTAATTTTGCTCCCTCCAATCTTCCAGCCTTTGGTCTCTCTCACAGCCGTCTGAGCAAAATCTGTGTTGTTGTAGAAGATGAGTGCCATCCCTTTCATACGGTCTAATAAAACCTTTACACAGAAACATAACATTTGGTGAGTGAAAACAACCTTTTTACCAATTGAAATAACTTAGTAACCCTCTTACCTTAACAACATGTCCGTAGCGACAGAAATGGCGTGTGAGATATTGTTCTGTGATATTGGTCGCCAACCCATCAAGCCAAACACACGTTGTGGGCATACTTTTCCCAAAACCAAGCTTTTAAGAAAATAACAAATTACTCACAATAAAAGCAATTGAGTGAAAAACAAACAATGTTTAACAATTTGGTTGGTAAAGAATACCTTTAGTCTGTTACTGCCAAGATACTCGCCGTCCATCTTCTTAATGGCTTTACACACACTGGCAATATCAGAATACTGCACAAACGCATACTGTGGAACTCCATTGACTTTCTTGATGTCAATATCCTTGAGAAGAATACAGGAAATAATTACAGACCGAAAACAAAAACGCACAGCAAACAAACGCTCAGACAGATGCTCTCTTACCACAATTTCACCGAAGCGCTGGAAAATATCAAGAAGTTGCTGATAACTGGTCGTCTTCTCCAGATTGCCAATAAACAACGTCCTGGTGGCTTTTGGGTGGAATTCATCTATCCTGCCGTCCAAGGGCCGGAACTCATTTTCACTCTCCGTTTCTAAGAGAAGAATTATAGTCAGCATGTCATACGGGTACGCAACAAAATCTCAAGCTTATATTCTTCACTAACCAGCCGAGAAAACAAACCTATAATATTCATATATGGGAAATTATGGAAACAGTGTTGTCTTTTCCGCAACATGTAATTTGGGTTCCACAGATTTACACGTCAGCCAACATCATCCCTGTCATCCCTTGTTTAGGGCGGTTAACTGGTTGCAGACCCAACCGCGATAAGTAGGATTCGATATTAATGAAGTAAATCTTTTTGCATTTTAGAGCACGGAAAACCTGTTTATGATGTTCTAAATCAGTGGTCTCAAACACGCGGCCCGCAGGACACTAGTTTGAGGCCCCCGCCTTGATATGAAAGTTTAATGTTAGTGCGGCCCGCGCAAGTTTGATATGGATGCTGTATGGTATCATGTACCCAGAAAAAATTATTACGTTTGATTCATGTTCATGTTAAAGGTTAAATAACTGTTAATAGTTATCCTCCCTATCCGTGTGGAAGTGGTAAGTTTTTGGCTATTTAAGTTGAAAGGAAATAACTTGAAGGCTACCGTTTAGGTCGCTAGCTCTCTAGTTTGCGAGTTAGCATGTGTTTCAAGACCCTGCAGTTGCGCAATATGTTGTAAATAAAAAGAGTATAAATGTGACTATAGTCGTGTTTTGTCATGTCTACAGGGCTCTAATAATGCTTTGTTCATTTTAATATGAAAATATAATTTGTCTACCCACCAACTATATGTGGTTTCTTAAGTTTTTATTATTTGCTGTTGTATTATTATTATTATATTTATTTATTACTGATTGATTTTCTTTATTCTTGATTTGTTTATTTATTTTTCATCTTATTTTGTGTAGAAAAATATAAAGTAAGAAATTTGAGAACAGTGGAATGTTTTATCAGAGCTTTTCTTGTAGAAAATTGGAACCAAAGCGAAGTTTTTTTAATTTTTTTGTTTTTAATAAATGCGTTATTTTTTTTTTGGGGGGGGGGGGGACCTGATGCAGCCCAGTCTCACCCAGACCCTAGCTCCAGTGGCCCCCAAGTAAATTGAGTTTGAGACCCCTGTTCTAAATAAAACACCATTATTATTAGAGCCCTGTAGAAATGAAACACCATTAGAGTCAGTCACCTTAAGAGTCTTTGTTTCATTCTTTTTTACACCACATTGCTCAACTGTAATGCGCAGGCTACCGGATCACCGCAGGGACACAAAAACTGTCATGGCTTTAAACATTAGTTAGCATGCTAGCTGGCCACTAATTTATTTACTGTATTCTCAACTGAAGAAAGGATCTAAAACAAAGTGGGGGAAGAAAGCCAAATAAACCAAATATACCACTTCCACACTGAATGGGAGGATAACTTATTTTCACTCATACACTGTCTGGAGTCAGCAATGGCAATGGTAATCAAATGTCATGGTCCCAATGAAGGAATATACTTTACATTTGTCTTTTCAGATATTTTGACTAACAAAATGCCATACTCAAACACGAAACAGCAACTTATTCATTTTTGAAAAACTGCAATAGAGTGGCAGAGAGATAATTGAACCGCGATATTGCGAGGCATCACTGTATACAAATTTTGGGTGGTGGGGTGGGTTAGGGTCTTTTCTTCTTGTCAATGTGGTCAGTTGTTATACAGTAGTCATCCGTATAGATGCTATCGCTTACCAGGACCATTCCACGCTGTGACTTCAATCATCATGCCAAAGAACAGTTTTCCCTTGGAGACGGTAAGGGCTTTCTCTTGATCCTCTTGTTGTCTGAAGAACACCAAACCGTAGCGGTCCTCTGACGCGCCGTGGATCTGCACTGAAGTCACTTTACCGTGTTTCTTGAACTCATGGAAGAGTCCATCTTTTAAGCTCGTGTCTGAGAATAAAGAGGCAGTTTGGTCATATAATACCAAAAAAAAAAATGGCCGACAGCTAATGCTAAGTTTGACAACAGTATACATCAGGGGTGGGCAAACTTTTTGACTCGCGGGCCGCATTGATATGACAAAATTTAGGGGGGGGGGCAGACTATATATTTTACACGTAACAGTCCACCCGGTATTATTGTATCTGTAAAATTGTCATGCAATCTGCTATTATTATTTATTATTTTATATTTATATTTAAATATTTTAAAAATAATACAATATTATAATAATTACAATCAAATTAAAATAATAATTATTATATTATTATGTAAAATATGCAAATATAACAATATTATATATAATTAATATAATAATTAGCATTAATATAATAATTATAATAATCAATAGTTCTAATAATAATTATAATAATCTAATAATAATAATAATTATTATTATAATTATTATGTGCTTGTGTCCCTTTTTTCAGGAGCACTTTGTAAACAACAGACCATGTCAAAAAACGAAATTGATACAACCATCAAAAGGTTGGCTCAGGCCATGATGCCAGGTTGTATGTTGAGTTTAAATGAAATACTTTGGAAAGATTGGGCGGGCCGTATTCAAACACTTGGCGGGCCGGATGTGGCCCCCGGGCCGTAGTTTGCCCACCCCTGGTATACATCTTTTCTCACGAGTGGCATGTGGGCTCACCTGTCGATCGCACTGGTAGATTCTGCACTTTAATCCCAAAGCTTCTGCGTGGCTCGTCTGAATCGAGCACCATTGATGACTGAGGTGGTGCATGGGCAGCTGAAGACTGAACGGAACGTGCTCGAGAACCATCACTCGAACTGCTGTTGGAGTCGCTGTAGTCAAGAGAGAAAATGGTCACATTTGTTAAATTTTTTTTAAATTGTGGTATCATCAAGATTTAATAATGAAAAATATATACACAAACAAAAATATCCTACCTGCCGCTGCCTGTACTGCTGGCACTGCTCACCGAATCCGAGCTTGATGATCTGCTGCGGGATTGAGACCGTGGGCCTCTGCCAGGGGACAGAGGAGCTCTCTTGGGGGAATGAGCACTTTTAGAGGTCTGTCCTGTCCGTTGGGGAGAAGGGTGCCGAGACTGCGAGGAATGGGACGATCGGCTACGGCGATGGTGGTACGTCCTGTCAACACGTCGCCCTCGGTCATCTCTGTAGAGGTCGCGTCGCGTGGCACTCGCAAGAGAGAAGGGGTCTCGAATTCTAGAGTCAAAATGAGGGTCTGACGCCTCAAAGCTCCCCCCGATGGCACTGCTCCCCGGACCAGCGGCGGCAAACAAAGAACGCTCCCTGTAATAGTCTGCGTTGTAGTGGCGCTGCCGGTCGAAAGTGCCACTGCGCTCGTGGTGTCCGTATGGGCTGTGGTCATATGCACGCTCGCGGCTTTCTGAGCTACTGTGGAACGACAAGAGGATAGAGAAGGCGTGCGTTAGCAGGATTCATGTGCAGAACGGCTTTTCTGCAAAGCTTCACTCTCCAATGGATGTGGCAAATGTCCTTCAATCTGCAGAAACCAGGGGCCTCAAACACGCGGCCCGCGGGCCAAATGTGGCCCGCAGGACACTAGTTTGAGGCCCCCGCCTTGATATGAAAGTTTAATGTTAGCGCGGCCCGCGCAAGTTTGATATGAATGCTGTATGGTATCATGTACCCAGAAAAAATTATTACGTTTGATTCATGTTCATGTTAAAGGTTAAATAACTTAATAGTTATCCTCCCTATCCGTGTGGAAGTGGTACGTTTTTGGCTATTTAAGTTTAAAGGAAATAACTTGAAGGCTACCGTTTAGGTCGCTAGCTCTCTAGTCTGCGAGTTAGCATGTGTCTCAAGACCCTGCAGTTGTGCAATATGTTGTAAATAAAAAGAGTATAAATGTGACTATAGTCGTGTTTTGTCATGTCTACAGGGCTCTAATAATGCTTTGTTCATTTTAATATGAAAAAAATCATTTGTCTACCCACCAACTATATGTGGTTTCTTAAGTTTTTATTATTTGCCGTTTTATTATTATTATTATATTTATTTATTACTGATTGATTGATTTTCATTTTCATCTTATTTTGTGTAGAAAAATAAAAATTAAGATATTTAAGAACAGTGGAATGTTTTATCAGAGCTTTTCTTGTAGAAAATCAGAACCAAAGCACTGAAAAAGTTTATATATTTTTCTGTTTTTAATAAATGCGTTTGTTTTTTTTTTGGAAAACCAGCCTTGCCCAGACCCTAGCTCCAGTGGCCCCCAGCTAAATTTAGCTTGAGACCCCTGGCATAAACAAAAAAATCCTGCACGTTTCAGATGAGATCATTTGACATAGAAGTCACTTATTGGACAGAGACGACATTATGTAAGCTTAACAAAAGTACCAGCGGTGTCTGTAAAACATGTGGCATCTGTCAATTTCTTAGTCTTACTTCGGACAGGCCGACACATTTATGACATACTGTACTTGGAAAAAGCAGCAAAAATATTACGTTTTAGTCAGTATTTGTAATTTAGCTTTTATGGATAAGAAATCAAAACAATGATTCTTTAGCCCAGATAATGGTATTCCATGGTATATCACATATACTTAAATACAAGGTGTCCATATAATCTCCTTACAATTTCGAATGTATTACAAAAACAAGTGAAGTCTGTGAAAATTATCACAAAATGAGGAGTCATTGAAGTATCTGGGCACAAAACGCAACCGGTGGCAACAGTGATCTTGGATGCGTGATATCGTTAAAATAATCAAGAAAAGGGCGTGAAAAAGTTGGGACTTTAGCCATCGCTTCCAATAACAGTGGTTGTTTTTTCTTTTTAAAAATTGTAAAGAGATTTTGAGGACACCACGTGGTATATACACTCCTGATAAACATTTTAAGACGAGTTAAAAAATTGCAAGAATGCACATTTGACACTTTTGGAGCTTAAGGAGATTCTAAGTAGAGCTTCAAAATGTAAAAAAAAAAAGTTAGATTGACAAAAATGTGTTTTGAATGTGATTGAGTGTCGGGTGTTCACGCTGTCATGGTCTCTTGATGGCAAAGGAAAAAATATTTCTCTCTTTGAAAGCAGTGGGATTGTTGCTCTACTAAAGCAAAAAATAAAAAAAAAAAAAAAAAAACTTATCCCATTGGCTGTCCGTCAAGACATGTGACCTCGGACCAATCAGACGCCATCTGCCAGAGAAAACTTAAGAAAGGCATTCAAAGGCCTGTTACTGGCATGACAAGGAGATCCCACCTGATATGTTTTCCACATGGCACAGTGGAGATGGTGCCATCATGATCCTTAAATAGAACAATAGAGCTTTGGATTGTGCAGGGGTGACAAACGGCGGATGGCATCCCTCATGACCGAATTCCCTCGTCTGTGAGGTAACGTTTTTTTTTTTTTTTCAACAGAACGCTGAACTTCACAAAGGACTTCTTCCAGAGGAATAAAATCACTCTTTTGGAACATCTTGCGTGTCCCATTCATGTAAATCCAATGAAGAACATTTGGGGATGGATGGCAAAGGAAGTTTAGAAATGGACATCAGTTCCAAACAATAGATGCCCTCCGTGAAGCCGCCTGGAAACACTGGCATCAAGCATGCCCAAAGCCATTTTGGAGGTGATTAACAGGAGCGGCGAGGTTACGCATTACGCTTTTTCAAAATTCGATTTCTGTTTGGAGGCATGTTTTTGAGCAATGGTCTTCAGCTGTAATTCTTATTTACAAGAAATTTGCTTATGCAAACTTTTGTCCAATTTCTTCTTTTTGCATTCTGAAGCAACTGCACGGTGTTGTAGTGGTTAGTATGTCGGCCACATAGTCAGGAGATCGGGTTTGATTCTAATCTTGTGCGTGGAGTTTGCATGTTCTCCCGTGCGTGCGTGCGTGGGTGGGTGGGTTTTCTCCGGGTTCCGCCCACATTCCAAAAACATGCATATTAGGTTAATTGATGATGAATATGTATTAATGAGCGAGTGGGAACGGTTGTGTGTCTATATGTGCCCTGCGATTGGCTGGGATATCCCCGCGACCCTAACGAGGAAAGGGGTTACAGAAAATGGATGGATGAAAAAAAATGGATGGTCGTTCTGAAGCTCTACTGAGAATCTGAGAAATTCCTGCAATTGTTCATCTGATCTTAAACTCTTGATCAGGAGTGTACGTAAGCATTTCCATATCAGGTGCAACACTAATGTTTATCTGAAAGTGATGCAAACAAAGCAAACACTGGCGGTGATAAGTATGCAGACAGAGGACAGAGAAATACCAACCTGTTGTGAAAGAAGTTACTGAAACTAATCCAAATAAAATCTAGGTGGTCGGAATGCAAGAGCCGGAATGAAAAAGCAACCAGGAAAAATCTGTTAATTCTAAATGTGCCAAAAAAAACGATTCTCTTCGATTATTGTGGAGTACAAGGCCAGCAGATAATCCACTGTTAGGCTACTGAATTCTCCTCACTTGGTGGGTGGCGGGGGAAGAAAACAAATACGGAAATGGACTGCTTAATGGATTTCTGAAGATGTAGAGCAGGAAAAAAACAAAATAAAACAAAGCTCTAAAAAAATAAAAATAAACATGATGAACCTCAGGATGATTCGGGCCTAGTCCTGGTCCGCTAAACAACAACATAATGCTAAAAAAATAGATATATCCGAATGGATCATCCAAGCAAAAAAAGTAGTTTCCAAAAATTCTGCTTGAAAGGGATTAAAAATATATTCCTGGGATCATGTCATGACACTCGGTAGGCAATTTACTTTAAAATCCCAGTAGCTGGTTATGACATAAATCCACACTCCATGGACCGTATCCGATCTTGATTTTGTTTTTTTGCTATTACTTTGGAAAAGTCGTCTTCGGATGTCATTAGATTTTAGGTGGGTCTCCGGAAACCTCACACAGCTACATCCACACATAAGTAATCCAAATGAATGGCAGCTACACCTATCCACACTAGGGTTGAATTGAGTACATCCAACATACATCCAGGAGGGCATGTCCCAATCATGCCGTCTTCCTGTGTCTTCATGGCCATCACTCCACAACATGATTAGCTCCGTGAACTTCCCGGCATGGCTTTTGGGATCCTCGGTGCTCCTGTCAAGTCTTCATGGTCGAACTTCCGTATTATGATACTACTCGTGCTAAAATTTAGGTCAAATTTTTAAACATGATGTGTAACGCCGAAGTTCCAGATCCAGAACAGCCTGTATCCATGGATGCAAAAATGGTTGGGAGAGGAAAAAAAAAAAAGTAATCCAGCTATCAACAGATGCCAAGATGGACAAAGGGATAACCAGATGTTGGTAGTCCTGAAAAGATTACAATAGAATACCCAATACCTGTGTATCCATCATGGTAGAGATTTACTTCCAGTTTTCCAAGTGAAAATAAAAAGGTTAGATCCCATGTTCTGGAGGAAAAAAACGGGTTTTAAGATCCAAAAGCTCCTGGGGGTAATTTCCAACAAAATAAATCCAGAACGTACCAGGATATTCCTCTCTTGGGTGGTAATATCCGTAAAAAGACCTTGAATTAATGTAACAGTAAGAAATCATAATGGTGTGGTTAATTTGTTTAATCCCATGGGCATGACAAGTCAATTATGATGACAAGTAGAACGATCCCTAGATTACCTTTGTGTGACCCCCCCCCAGGAGGTAAACATCCCTCCGGAATAAACCCACCTATGTGATGAGGTGTTACACCTATCTCAAACAGAGATTTCCACCGATTGGGAGACCATGTCCACTTACCCATCTATTCTCCGTTCATAACGTCCCTCTCTGGTGTGCAGGGACACAGGTGGGCCAAACACAGGTCCAACCGTGCCCCTAGAGAATCCCGTAACGTCTCGACTGCTCGAGGGGGAGCTGTCGTCAAGGCCCCGAACGGCACTTGGGACTGACCCGGGTTCGTTGTAGTCAGTTCGAAGGTCCCTGTCTCCCATCTTGTTGACAGCATTGTGAGCCTTCTGAGCGCTTTTGATATCCACAAAATCCACAAAGGCCGCCACGCCGCCCTCGGAGCCCCGTTTCCGCAGGACCTTAACGCTCTCCACACGTCCATACCTGAGAGAAAGGATGAAATCAAATACAATTTACATTATAATCGTAAGAAAATGAACAGTGGTGTCTGTAAAATATGCATTAATAGCAGTCGACTTCTTAGTCTCTTATTTCTGACAGAAAAAAAATGTTTTTTCAGTCACAAATGTATTTTCTGGTACTCTAATTTTATGCTAGTTCATGCTTTTGATTCATGGCTGTTCAATAGCATGCTAAAGTATATTTTTACATTTTTTTAAATCTAAAATCATAAAAATAGCTAATGAAAAAATAAGGCATTCAACCCTACAGACTGTTTTCTCAGCAACAACCCCAATCACGTCCTTAGTTATGTTTTAACTATGCAGCCTTTGGCCCGATGACAAGATGACATGACTGGGAACAGTCATGGGCCCACAATGACTACGCAATGACTATTAAATGTGCTTTACAACTACCAGGAGTTTGGTGAAACATATCATGTTTCCATAGCGTCTACTTCATGCTGATAATGTTTGCGTTAAGGACGCTGTTTGTTGACGAGTTCCTCAAGTGGTCATTGACTTTCCCTAGATTCCAACCTTAAGAATATATAACAATGCCGTCTCGCTCCCATTGTTTTAGTGCATAAAAGGCTGAGAAAGAAACAGAAGGGTGGACAACTTTGATAAATGTTAGCTTAACAGATCGCTAATATTTGACCCATTTGGGCCCAGTTTGCTCGCTCTTCTGTCGTAGATTTGAACGTTTCTCCCGCAAGACAATGGATGAAGAATATAACGCCCGAATGAATTTCGTAGCACTGCAAAATAATGTTATGTGAATTGCTGATCATGCAAGGCGTGCAATGTTTTTTTTTTGCGGCGATAATGAAATGTATCGACTTGCCACAAAATGGTTGGCTGGGTGCTAGCTTTGGCGGCTAGCGACTCGCCTTTTGGCATTAGCAAAAAAAAAAGTTGGGTAATTTGGTAAATATCGTTAACGGTAGCGCCGGGTGAGTTTTCTTTGTGCGACGCAGTGTTTTAAATGTCGATGTTGTGTAGTCGAACAAAAAAAACTCCCCTCCCTCGCCTCGTTAAAACTTTATACATGCTAACGTTATAGTGTTAGCTTCCATGCTATGCTAGCAGCGGACAGCTAGGTGTTGTATATGGCGCGCTGCTTCGCCAACACACAAGCCCCTCTTGCGTAACCTACCGTTTAAAATGCTCCACGATTTTCTCCTCTCGGACGTGTTCGGGTAAATTCCCCACCCAAAGGTGTCTGGTTTCCCGAACCATCTTGCGCTATTCTTTCCCCCTTCACACACATATGCTCCGGCACGTTTTCTAATCCCAGCCGGCCGGAGGTCCGTCGGAACAAAATGAACGACGATGTATACCGAGGAGACGCGGGCCTGCTCGCCCGCTGCTAGCGTAGCTGTGGTTTTAGCTGTCGTGTAGCTTTAGCCGCTGCGTCCTCCAACACAGGCACGTGAGCGCGCGTCGCAGGTGCGGACGAGCTGCGCGTTCACTGAATGCGCGCGACACTTGGGGGAGGGCGGAAGCGATTCCACCAATTGTTGATTTGAACTACTTCTAGTACAGTAAAAAAATAATAATAAAAAAAATAAAATAAAATAAAAATCAAAGCTAAAATGGATCTTTAGGAATTTTATAACAAATAATCTTAAACAACAACAACAAAATAATTTTATAACAAATACTCAAACCAAACCTATAGACCTTTTATTTATTTCATGTAATCGCACTAATTAAATTACTAAATTATCCATAGGGACGACATAGAAAATGAATGAATGAAAGACAAAAATTATAATTTTAACTTAAATAGTTTTGTCATTGTAATGTCAACTGTAATTGTAATTCGAATGTCAAGAGCTTTTAAATGAATTAAACAAAAAGGACAAAAAACCTCAATGAAAACTATCTCTTTTAGTTAAAAAAAAATAGCATTTAAATATAAATCACAATCATAAACAAAAATAGAAAAATAGACCCATTTGTTTAAAAAAAACATACAGTTTAAGGCAGGGGTCAGCAACCCGCGGCTCCAGAGCCGCATGTGGCTCTCCAGCCTCTTTGTTGCGGCTCCCTTTGCAATGCTTGAATATTTTTTAGCACCCGTGTGGTGAAAATGCACATCTTCGTTATGAGTTTACAAAAATCCAACTTTGTGTGAGACCATGAATGCATCCTGACTGAGTTCTGACTGGTGACTGAATGAGCAGACAGGATGCTATCCAGTTCTCTCTGACAGGTTAACATGAAGGGAAATGAGTAATACTTTGAGTTATTTGAGTTATTAATTATTAATGAGTTATTTGACGATTCTAAAAAATAAATTAGAGCTCATTTAAAAACAAAAGTTTATCTCCAGTACTAGCAAGAGTACTCCAACTCGTCTTTTTTTTTTATCTGAACTACTTTGACACCCCCAAATTCCCTCCAATGTTGTTTTAAACATACAACGTTTTGCGGCTCCAGGCTATTTTTCTTTAGTGGGCAAGTGGGTGAAATGGCTCTTTTCATAGTAAAGGTTGCCGACCCCTGGTTTAAGGCAATACGACGTACAGTATGAGTGAAGTGTAGTCTACTGGCCACTAGGTGTCACTATTTCACCGACCACAAGCTTTTACTACATATTTTATATTTTATCATTATTTATCACACAACAGGCACAAAAGTCATCATCATCATAACAACGCGGGGTACTGTTGTGGCCGAATTCCCGCCCTGAATCCCCCATGTCACTTCCTCTTCACATGTCCGGAGCATATTTATTGACACACACAAACACAAGTCTAATTTATGTATTCAATTATTTATTTTCTCAACTCAATCAATCAAATAAACTTTATTTGTAGAGCCCTTTACGACACACAAGGTGACCAAAGTGCTTTCCATTCAAATCAACTTTAAAACAATTTCAATAAAATACAATTAAAATGGCAAAAGACCATTAAGGGCTTTAAAAACTAAGATTCATTCATTCATTTTCTACCGCTTTTTCCTCACGAGGGTCGCGGGGGTGCTGGAGCCTATCCCAGCTGTCTTCGGGCGTAAGGCGGGGTACACCCTGGACTGGTTGCCAGCCAATCACAGGGCACATATAGACAAACAACCATTCACACTCACATTCATACCCACGGACAACCTGGAGTCGCCAACCAACCCAGCATGTTTTTGGAATGTGGGAGGAAACCGGAGCACCCGGAGAAAACCCACGCATGCACGGGGAGAACATGCAAACTCCACATAGAGATGGTCGAGTTTGGAATTGAACCCTGGTCTCCTAACTGTGAGGTCTGCGTGCTAACCACTCGACCGCTGTGCCGCCCCTCTACTTAATATTGCATTCAACTATTATTTGTCATGATAACCACTTCAAAAGGGCTGCACGGCGCTCGAGTGGTTAGGTCTCACAGCTAGGAAACCCGAGTTCAATTCCGTTTGCATGTTCTCCCCGTGCATGCGTTGGTTTTCGCCGGTTTCCTCCCACATTCCAAAAACATGCTAGGTTAATTAGCGACTCCAAATTGTCCATAGGTATGAATGTGAGTGTGAATGGTTGTTTGTCTATATGTGCCCTGTGATTGGCTGGCCACCAGTCCAGGGTGTACCCCGCCTCTCGCCCGAAGACAGCTGGGATAGGCTCCAGCACCTCCTCGTGAGGATAAGCGGTAAAAATGAATGAATGAATGTCTAGAACAGGGGTGGGCAAACTACGGCCCGGGGGCCACATCCGGCCCGCCAAGTGTTTGAATACGGCCCGCCCAATCTTTCCAAAGTATTTCATTTAAACTCAACATACAACCTGGCATCATGGCCTGAGCCAACCTTTTGATGGTTGTATCAATTTCGTTTTTTGACATAGTCTGTTGTTTACAAAGTGCTCCTGAAAAAAGGGACACAAGCACATAATAATAATAATAATAATAATAATAATAATTATAATAATAATAACAATTATTATTATTATTATTATTATAATAATAATTATTATTATAATTATTATTATTAGATTATTATAATAATTATTCGAACTATTATGATTATTATAATTATTACATTAATGCTAATTATTATATTAATTATATATAATATTATTGTTATATTTGCATATTTTACATAATAATAATATAATAATTATTATTTTAATTTTATTGTAATTATTATAATATTTTATTATTTTAAAAATATTTAAATATAAATATAAAATAATAAATAATAATAGCAGATTGCATGACAATTTTACAGATACAATAATACCAGGTGGACTGTTACGTGTAAAATATATAGTCTGCCCCCCCCGTAAATTTTGTCATATCAATGCGGCCCGCGAGTCAAAAAGTTTGCCCACCCCTGGTCTAGAATGTCTAGAAGGCTCTAATAATACCAAAAATCATACTTTAAACAGGTTTTCAACCATCATCCCTGTTCCCAAAAAGCCAAGGACCACAGGACTTAATGACTTCAGACCCGTCGCCCTGACCTCCGTGGTCATGAAGTCCTTTGAGCGCCTTGTGCTCTTTCACCTCAAAGTCATCACCGACCCTCTCCTAGACCCCCTGCAGTTTGCCTACAGAGCCAACAGGTCTGTAGACGATGCAGTCAACTTGGCCCTCCACTACATCCTCCAGCACCTGGACTCCGCAGGAACCTACGCTAGCATCCTGTTCGTGGACTTCAGCTCTGCATTCAACACCATCCTCCCATCTCTGCTCCAGGAGAAGCTCTCCCAGCTGAGCGTGCCTGACTCCACCTGCAGGTGGATTACAGACTTCCTGTCTGACAGGAAACAGTGTGTGAAGCTGGGGAAACACTTCTCCGATACAAGAACCATCAGCACCGGATCCCCCCAGGGCTGCGTTCTTTCTCCTCTGCTCTTCTCCCTGTACACGAACAGTTGTACCTCCAGTCACCAGTCTGTCAAACTCCTGAAGTTTGCGGACGACACCACCCTCATCGGACTCATCTCTGACGGTGACGAGTCCGCCTACAGGTGGGAGGTTGACCATCTGGCGACTTGGTGCAACCTGAACAACCTGGAGCTCAACGCCCTAAAAACAGTGGAGATGGTTGTGGACAACAGGAAGAAATCAGCCTCTCCTGTCCCCATCACCCTCTGTGACTCCACAATCGACATTGTAGAGTCCTCCCGCTTCCTGGGTACCATCATCTCCCAGGACCTCAAGTGGGAGACGAACATCAGCTCCCTCATCAAGAAGGCTCAGCAGAGGATGTACTTCCTACGGCAGCTGAAGAAATTCAGCCTGCCAAAGACAATGATGGTGCACTTCTACACCTCCATCATTGAGTCCACCCTCACCTCCTCCATCACCATCTGGTACGCTGCTGCCACGGCTAAGGACAAAGGCAGGATGCAGCGTGTCATTCGGTCTGCAGAGAAGGTGATTGGCTGCAATCTCCCATCCCTCCAGGGTCTGTACGCTTCCAGGACCCTGAGGCGTGCAGAAAGGATTGTGGCCGATCCCTCTCACCCCGGACATAGACTCTTCGAGACGCTCCCCTCTGGCAGGAGGCTGCGGTCCATCAGGACCAAAACCTCACGCCACAAGAACAGTTTCTTCCCGTCTGCTGTCAGCCTCATCAACAAGGCCCGGAACCCCACATGACACTCTTCACACCCCACCTCTGCCTCATCCTGCCACTTTGACACTTTGACACTTTGACACTTTCATTGTATACGTTACATTAACGCTCAGTTTGGACTCTTAGGAAAAACAATCAGACTGCACTTCCGGAATAACAAACAAAAACAGACTGTGTACATATATTTATACTGTTATTCTGTATATTTTGTATTTTCATATTTTGTATTTCATATTTTGTATCCTCATTCTTTTTTAATAGATGTGTATGCACCTACTATACCAAAACAAATTCCTAGTATGTGTTTGATCATACCTGGCAATAAACCTTTTCTGATTCTGATTCTGATTCTGATCTAATTACAAAAATATTCAATAATAACACAGTAAACCTCGGATATATCGGACTCGGATATATTGGAAATTCGCTCACAACGGACAGATAAAAAAGAACCAATTTTTCTGTAATGCATTTCCAATAAAAATTCATTGCATATATCGGATTTTTTATAACGGATTTCGCCTATTTCGGACAAAATCTCCAGTCCCGTTCCAATGCATTTCCATGAAATTTCCCTCGCATATATCGGATGGCCGCATCGTGGCGCTCCGATTCGCTGAATCGTGACAGGCCGCTATACGACGTCATTTGCAGCGTTTGCAGCGTTGCCTGCGCGTCCAGGTACATTGGAAACATAGTCAAGGAAGTGCCTTTTTATAACGGATAAAATCCCATTTACGCATATACCGGATATAAATCCCATATATGCGTAAAATGGACATTTTCCGGTATACGCATATAACGGATTTCGCTTATATCGGACAAAACCAGTGGGAACAATTGAATCCGATATATCCGAGGTTGAGGGATTACTGTATACAATGAACTCAAAAAGCAATGAATGATTCTTAATAATAATGATAATCAGTTTTGCATCCTTTCAATGCAAACGAGGCAAAGCGTTTTGCCGTTGAAAAAATAGCTATCACCCCCCTCCTCAGTAGAGAACTTGAAGCCACACACCTGCAGGGAACACGAGACAGTAATAATGACACGACTTGTGTGAGGGTCAGTATCTCCAGGAACGTCCATACCTCACAGCTGAAGCACTCGCGATGGAAGGGGCGTCCATGATGTGTAATGTACGAGAGAAGACTTCCATCAGAGTCTATCAGTAGCTTCTGACAGACAACGCACTTCTTAGCGTGCTTCCTGAACACATGACAATTTACAAGAAACATGAGACAAAGTATTATTATTATTATATCGTACTAATACATCATATTACAATTCATATTTCCCCTAGAAAAAAACAATCTGAAAAACATGTCATCTTAAAGGAAAACTACACTTTTTTGCTGAATATCCACACACTCTTTTTTTGTGCATTCTAAAGATATACAAACAGCTAAAAAATAAGGCAGCTTAGCACTTTTCCTTTAAGCACTAGAGATTTATAAATAAAAACCCACAGGCAAGGGGGGGGCGGCACGGTGGAAGAGTGGTTAGCGCACAGACCTCACAGCTAGGAGACCAGGGTTCAAGTCCACCCTCGGCCATCTCTGTGTGGAGTTTGCATGTTCTCCCCGTGCATGCGTGGGTTTTCTCCGGGTACTCCGGTTTCCTCCCACATTCCAAAAACATGCTAGGCTAATTCTAATTAGCGACTCCAAATTGTCCATAGGTATGAATGTGAGTGTGAATGGTTTGTTTGTCTATATGTGTCCTCTGATTGGCCACCAGTACCCCGCCTATGTATATATAAATCAAATCAACTTTATTTGTAGAGCACTTTTGCTGCAACACAATAAAAATAAAAATAAAAATAAAAATAAAAATAAAAATAAAAATAAAAATAAAAATAAAAATAAAAATAAAAATAAAAATAAAAATAAAAATAAAAATAAAAATAAAAATAAAAATAAACTTTATTTGTAGAGCACTTTTGCTGCAAAGACATGCAACACAAAATAAATAAAAATAAAAATAAAAATAAAAATAAAAATAAAAATAAAAATAAAAATAAAAATAAAAATAAAAATAAAAATAAAAATAAAAATAAAAATAAATAAAAATAACAATAAAAATAAAAAAATCCAAATAAAAATAAAATTAAATTATATTATGGAAAACAGGAAGTGAACAAATGTAACAGTTACTGATTGTAAAAGTACCAGATGGAGGGGTAGGATTTAATAAGCTTTGCTTCTTCCTACTCCTTTTGGACATGTGGAACTGGGAACTGATTATGGGATGCATTCAATTGTAATCTGATGCATGTTCAAATGAAATAAAACCATTACCATTACCATACCTGTTGTAGTCCAGGCAACAATACAGTTCTCCAGTATCTGCCTGGATAAAGTTTTCAAGAGGCTGCTTACACGTGACGCAGGTAAAACAAGCAGGATGGTATGTTCGTTGGAGCGCCCGCACCAGTTTGCCTTTGATGCGATGACCACATGACCAGCAAATCTCAAGGCTGGCCTGCAACAGTCGAGAAACAAGTTACGTTTTAGTACATCAGTTTATTTTATCCTCCCATAAATTGACAGTCAAAGATAATATTGTCAATATTTTTTCAGATTTAAAAAAAAACACACTGTTGTGTGTTGCATTGTGGAGGGTTTTTTACAGCTTTCGGCATTGCATTGCACACTGCAAATTCTTCACATGGTTTGTGTTTAATTACCAACTAAATGCATAACGCGAGAAACACTTGCGTGCACCCTTACTTGCTAAATATAGGGACCATGTGGCTAAAATGTCAACTACGTATGACAGGGTCTCAACCACGCGGCTCGCGGGCCAAATGTGGCCCGCAAGACACTAGTTTGAGGCCCCCGCCTTGATATGAAAGTTTGTTAGTGTGGCCCGCGCAAGTTTGATATGGATGCTGTATGGTATCATGTACCCAGAAAAAATTATTACGTTTGATTCATGTTCATGTTAAAGGTTAAATAACTGTTAATAGTTATCCTCCCTATCCGTGTGGAAGTGGTAAGTTTTTGGCTATTTAAGTTGAAAGGAAATAACTTGAAGGCTACCGTTTAGGTCGCTAGCTCTCTAGTTTGCGAGTTAGCACCAAGTATATATATATAATTTTTTTTATTATTATTATATTTATTTATTTATTACTGATTGATTGATTTTCTTTATTCTTGATTTGTTTATTTTTCATCTTATTTTGTGCAGAAAAATAAAAATTAAGATATTTGAAAACAGTGGAATGTTTTATCAGAGCTTTTATTGTAGAAAATTGGAACCAAAGCGAAGTTTTTTAAATTTTTTCGTTTTTAATAAATGCGTTTTCTTTTGTTTTTTTGGAAACTCTGACGTATGAGGTGTGCTATGAAGCAGATGATCGCCGGTGCTTGAGTGTCAAAAGAACTGGTCGGTGATTAAGGGTGCAAACAAGTCCCAATGTGAAGTAAAATTATAGTGGCATTTTTAACAGATACTGTCCTGGCTGCTCAGTACAATATCCACATTTCAAAGTTTTTTCTTTACCTCATGACACTTCTCACATTTAGGGATTTCCGCCTCGTGGTAGAACTGTTTTCCAGCCAGAGGGCTGGAACAAGACCGGCACCTGAAGCAGCCTTTATGGTAAAGCTTCTGCAGGGCCGTTAACGCCTCCTCAGAAAACAGGATGGGCTTCCGACAGAAAGCACACGCGCCTTCACATTGGAACAGAAAGGAAACACGAGGTTAGAATCCAGTCCTTGTATCAACAAAACCCAACAAATGTTGAAAGAGGTCAGGTTACCTCGACTCTTCTCACGGGGGTTATCTTTCTTGACCCCATTTGACTGTTCTGTTGAAGTCGTTCCACTAGAGGGTGCTGTTTTTTCCTTCAATATAAAGCACAGGCATCAGCATGAGAGACAATTCAAGTATAACATTCATTCATTCATTTTCTACCGCTTATCCTCACGAGGGTCGCAGGGGTGCTGGAGCCTATCCCACAAGTATAACAATGTATTACAATTACATTATTGAGTCATGACATTAGATTACCATCACACTGTATGGAGTCGGCCATAGCATGTCCGACATTCATTTTCTACCGCTTTTTCCTCACGAGGGTCGCGGCGGGTGCTGGAGCCTATCCCAGCTGTCTTTGGGTACACCCTGGACTGGTGGTCAACCAATCACAGGGCACATATAGACAAACAACCATTCCCACTCACATTCATACCTATGGACAATTTGGAGTCGCTAATTAACCTAGCATGTTTTGGGAATGTGGAAGGAAACCGGAGTACCCGGAGAAAACCCACGCATGCACGGGGAGAACATGCAAACTCCACACAGAGATGGCCGAGGTTGGGGAAAGCCAAAATAAGAAGCCAAAAAGTTACCACTTCCACACAAAATAGGAGGAGAACTCATTCATTCATTCATTTTCTACCGCTTTTCCTCACAAGGGTCGCAGGGGTTGCTGGAGCCTATCCCAGCTGTCTTTGGGCGAGAGGCGGGGTACACCCTGGACTGGTGGCCAGCCAATCACAGGGCACATATAGACAAACAACCATTCACACTCACATTCATACCTATGGACAATTTGGAGTGGCTAATTAACCTAGCATGTTTTTGGAATGTGGGAGGAAACCGGAGTACCCGGAGAAAACCCACGCATGCACGGGGAGAACATGCAAACTCCACACAGAGATGGCCAAGGGTGGAATTGAACCCTGGTCTCCTTGCTGTGCGCTAACCACTCGACCGCCGTGCCGCCCTCATGTCCGACATGATAAAGTGAAAATAGCGTGGGGCCGAAATGGGCCTTAGCATATATCACCATATTTTTAGGATGTATCAAAATTAGGGCTGTCAATCGTTTAAAATATTGCGTTGCAATTAATCGCATTCTGTACATGGTTAACTCACAATTAATTGCACTGAATCACAGATGGAAATAAGTTTTTATCTTTAATAACTCGGGTGAAATCTCTTTGTGGTAAATGATTCGATGTGCAACTATAACGATTACATCAAGATATCAAAATATTCTGATAAAGATATCAAGAGAAGAGGAGCTGGTTGTCATTGTGTTAGCTAATTGTACATTTATGGTTTCAGTTTTGGCTCAAAATATTGCGGTCTAGCAGGGGTCTCAAACACGCGGCCCGCGGGCCAAATGTGGCCCACAGGACACTAGTTTGAGGCCCCCGCCTTGATATGAAAGTTTAATGTTAGTGCGGCCCGCGCAAGTTTGATATGGATGCTGTATGGTATCATGTACCCAGAAAAAATTATTACGTTTGATTCATGTTTATGTTAAAGGTTAAATAACTGTTAATAGTTATCCTCCCTATCCGTGTGGAAGTGGTAAGTTTTTGGCTATTTAAGTTGAAAGGAAATAACTTGAAGGCTACCGTTTAGGTCACTAGCGCTCTATTTTGCGAGTTAGCATGTGTCTCAAGACCAGGGGTCTCAAACACGCGGCCCGTGGGCCAAATGTGGCCCGCAGGACACTACTTTGAGGCCCCCGCCTTGACATGAAAGTTTAATGTTAGTGCGGCCCGCG
Organism: Doryrhamphus excisus; assembly: GCF_030265055.1. Classification (NCBI taxonomy): domain Eukaryota; kingdom Metazoa; phylum Chordata; class Actinopteri; order Syngnathiformes; family Syngnathidae; genus Doryrhamphus; species Doryrhamphus excisus. The sequence goes on along the minus strand of NC_080483.1, from coordinate 2,700,113 downwards.
CAAGTTTGATATGGATGCTGTATGGTATCATGTACCCAGAAAAAATTATTACGTTTGATTAATGTTCATGTTAAAGGTTAAATAACTGTTAATAGTTATCCTCCCTATCTGTGTGGAAGTGGTAAGTTTTTGGCTTTTTAAGTTGAAAGGAAATAACTTGAAGGCTACCGTTTAGGTCGCTAGCGCTCTAGTTTGCGAGTTAGCATGCGTCTCAAGACCAGGGGTCTCACACACGCGGCCCGCGGGCCAAATGTGGCCCGCAGGACACTAGTTTGAGGCCCCCGCCTTGATATGAAAGTTTAATGTTAGTGCGGCCCGCGCAAGTTTGATATGGATGCTGTATGGTATCATGTACCCAGAAAAAATTATTACGTTTGATTCATGTTCATGTTAAAGGTTAAATAACTGTTAATAGTTATCCTCCCTATCCGTGTGGAAGTGGTAAGTTTTTGGCTATTTAAGTTTAAAGGAAATAACTTGAAGGCTACCGTTTAGGTCGCTAGCTCTCTAGTTTGCGAGTTAGCATGTGTCTCAAGACCCTGCAGTTGCGCAATATGTTGTAAATAAAAAGAGTATAAATGTGACTATAGTCGTGTTTTGTCATGTCTACAGGGCTCTAATAATGCTTTGTTCATTTTAATATGAAAAAATAATTTGTCTACCCACCAACTATATGTGGTTTCTTAAGTTTTTATTATTTGCTGTTTTATTGTTGTTATTATTATTATTATATTTATTTATTACTGATTGATTGATTTTTTTTATTCTTGATTTGTTTATTTATTTTTCATCTTATTTTGTGTAATTGGAACCAAAGCAAAGTTTATTCATTTTTCTGTTTTTAATAAATGCGTTTTTTTTTTTTTTTTGAAAACCTGATCTCACCCAGTCTCACCCAGACCCTAGCTCCAGTGGCCCCCAGGTTTGAGACCCCTGCTTTATAGTCATATTATTATAACCGGGTAGAAACCGACCCTAATAATACAGTGGTCATAATTTCAACCAGACCATTTTAAAATGTAGTAAAAATTATTTTTTTTGGTTTTATTTTGTTGAAATAGAGTTTCCTGACAAAGTCAAAAAGCCTTGATGCAATAAACAAATGTTATGTGATTCTTTTTATGCATTAAAATGTAAAACGGGTCGGTGTCGAACCTGTGCTTTCGGCCCACTTTAGCCTTGTCATTGCTGTGTTTACTGTTCTCATGTCATTCTTCTGGATTACAATTGCAGCTCAGTGCAAAATAGCAAATTAGTGCCTACCTCTTTTTTGGGATTTGGTGGCTGCTGCGAGGTCACAGGGCGTTGTTTCTGAACCGGGGAAGGTGGAGGTGGTGGGATCACTGGATCTGTGGAGTTTGAAGGCATCTCAGCAGCAGCAGGAGGATGAAAAGGGGGAGAGGTAGAGGAAGAAATCGGAGCGACTGCATCTCTTTGACCTGAAAAAGTAAATAAAAGACACTTTTTACGTTTGCCGAAAACTACGCTTTTCTGAGCACAAGTGGAGGCGTTATCGTGCTTCTTCTCATGCTACACGGCTCCATTTCCCATCATGCTCTGCTTCAAAATATCACCGCACATGTCGGAATTCATCTTTGCCATCAATGAACCGCAGCTCCCCAGTGCCAGCAGCACTCATGCTCACTCACCACCATGGATGCATGTAGGCAAGACAATTATCTTGCTACTCAATAGCTGTGTGTTCATTGGATAGTCCATCTATACCAGGGGTGGGCAAACTACGGCCCGGGGGCCACATCCGGCCCGCCAAGTGTTTGAATACGGCCCGCCCAATCTTTCCAAAGTATTTCATTTAAACTCAACATACAACCTGGCATCATGGCCTGAGACAACCTTTTGATGGTTTTATCAATTTCGTTTTTTGACATGGTCTGTTGTTTACAAAGTGCTCCTGAAAAAAGAGACACAAGCACATAATAATAATAAAAATTTAAATAATAATTATTATATTATTATTATACTATTATATTTATTAATGCTAATTATTATATTAATTATATATAATAATATTGTTATATTTGCATATTTTACATAATAATAATATAATAATAATTATTTTAATTTTATTGCAATTATTATAATATTTTATTATTTTTAAAATATTTAAATATAAATATAAAATAATAAATAATAATAGCAGATTGCATGACAATTTTACAGATACAATAATACCAGGTGGACTGTTACGTGTAAAATATATAGTCTGCCCCCCCCCCCCCCCCCCGGGAAATTTTGTTATATCAATGCGGCCCGCGAGTCAAAAGTTTGCCCACCCCTGATCTATACAGTACTCCTGTACAAGCTGTACACTGACTACTCTAAAGTACATTCAAGTTTACTTTCTATATTGTCCTATAACAGGGGTGTTATATTTTATACCCAGTTTAATTTACTAACAAGTACAACTTGGTTGTTTTGTTTGTGTCTCATAATATTGCAATTTAAATATGTTTTATATATTTCAATTCTATGCTACTAAAATGACAAGTTTATTCTCGTAAAATGGCAACTCTCGAAAATAAAAATTAAACTACTAATTATTACTACTAAATTATTAATTATTACTATTAAATTATTAATTAATTAATTAATTAAAAATTTAACTACTTCAACTTTTGTTTGGTACATTTTCTTGTGGTAATTATGACTTTATTTTCCATAATATTTGGCCTTTAGTCTCATAATATTAACACCGGCTTCCCACACTAATTTTCCCAAAATGACAACTTTTTGCTGTTTTTTTTATTTGTACTCTAAAGTACATTCAAGTTTACTTTCTATAGTGTCCTATAACAGGGGTGTCCACATTTTATACCCAGTTTAATTTACTAAAAAGTACAACTTGGTTGTTTTGTTTGTGTCTCATAATACTGCAACTTAAATATGTTTTATATATTTCAATTCTATGCTACTAAAATGACAAGTTTATTCTCGTAAAATGGCAACTCTCGAAAATAAAAATACAATAAAATTAAACTACTAAATTAAACTAAAAATTAAAAATTAAACTACTTCAACTTTTGTTTGGTACATTTTCTAGTGGTAATTAAGATTTTATATATATTATTATTATTATTATTATTATTATTATTATATTATTATTATTATTATGACTTTATTATATATTTATTATATATTTGGTCTTGTAATATTAACACCGGTTTCCCACACTAATTTTCCCAAAATGACAACTTTATTTTACTTTTTTCGTTTGTCATAATATTACACTTTTAATGTTTTTCTTGACTATTTTAACTTCTATTTTAACTAAAATGAATTTTTTTCTCGTATTCTTTTAAATTTATGACTTTCTCATTAGGATAAAACTTTTTTCTCTTAATATTTTGATATTTTATTCTGATTTTTTTTTTAATTCTATTTTTAGAATGTGCTGCAGGACAATTTAAAAAAAAACAAACAAAAAAGAACTGCTGTAGGCTACAAATGGACCGATCCAGTCCACACTTTGGATCCCCCAGTTTTATCCTAGGGATCCTACCCTGGGGGTAATTTGGTGTATAAAATAATGACGTGGTGTAATGTTAACATGAGGAAAGAATGGAGCAGCGCTTCAGAAGAAGAAGAAGAAAATGTTATCCATAAATGTTATCATTTTCTAATCAAATCAAGTTTGTCATAAATACCTGCAGCATCAGCTGTAAGGTTCTCAGACCTTGAAGTTCTGTGGGAAGGCTTTGTAGGTGCAGGATTTGCAGGGTTTTTAGACTCCAAGGGCGTGTGTGAAGGCCTCGTCGGTACAGGGTTCCCAGGCAACGAGGGCCTTGGGGAAGGTCCAGCATGAACCCAACCTTTTTTGGGTCCTTGTTGCTGCTCGATGTTGGTTTGGTGGGGACGTGTCAGGGTGATGAAAACCGAGGACACCTTCCTGTTTGATTCTTCCGAGGCCATGCCTATGGAAAAGTCAAGAGAGGACACATCTTTCCAAATGGTTTTACAGTTTGAAAAGGAAGCCTTTTTTAAATACGAACCCAGAACATTGTCATTGAGTTTGGGCATCGACAAATAAAGTTGAATGAAAGATTCACACTGAAAAAAAAACCCTGCACATTCTAAAAATGGCATATTCTGTGTCGTTTGTTTTTGGGTTTTTTTTTGGGGGGGGGGGCTTGAAAGGTTTAACAGTTCCATGTGAAACTGTGGCCAAGGCCAAACACCGATATTGCCCCCCCCCTCACTTAAAGTAAATTGAAAGTGAAAACAAAAAACTAAGAACGCAACCCTTCCATGACTCATAATCAGTAACAGTAATCCCTCCTTTATCACAGTTAATTGCTTCCAGACCCGACCAGTATATGAATAAATTTCATATTTTTTTGTAGTTATGGCATAGAAAACCTGTTTTTAACATAGTTGTATTATAAATAAGAGGCTCACACGTTAGCAGTTCCAGTGTACTAAATGACTGTACGTCATATTTCCCAAATAAAGGCATATCTTAGTTAACTAAACACTAACTTTTAACTTTTATAATGTGCACTCACTCTTCACTGGCTAAATGTACTGCAAAAAAGGCCGGTAAGGATAATTCATAATGGCGCCAACAGAGAACATACTAACTCCTTATTTCTAAAATCACGAATACTTCAACTTGCTGATATAGTTCATCTTCAAACAGCTAAAATAACGCATAAGGCTAAAAATAAGCAATTAGCTAAAAATGTCATCCAATACTTCTCTACAAGAGAGGAGAAATATGATCTCAGGGAAGAAGTACATTTGAAACACTTCTATGCTAGGACTACGTTATGCTAGCCATAGCATTTCAGTATGTGGAATCAAACTATGGAATGGATTGAGTAAGGAAATCAAACAATGCACAACGATGAGCCAATTCAAGAAACAATACAAGCAGTTGATGTTTGCTAAATACAAGGATGAAGAGTCTTGAACCAGTCATGATGTGCTATATATATCACTATATTGACACGCACTATGGTACCCATTATGGCATTGGATGCTCATATCACCTAGTACTTCGGTATGTGACAAAAATAAAATTAAATAAAATTAAATAAAATTAAATATAAAATTTAAATATAATTTATTTTTTTTTAATTTTATTTAATTTTATATAATTGTATTTTATTTTATTTAAAAACCTTAAAAAACTAAAAAAAATAAAAATTAAAACTAAAAAAAACAAATTATATTAGGACAGCAGGAAGTGAACAAATGTAACAGTTAGTGATTGTAAAAGTACCAGATGGAGGGGTAGGATTTAATAAGCTTTGCTTCTTCCTACTCCTTTTGGACATGTGGAACTGGGAACTAATTATGGGATGCATTCAATTGTAATCTGATGCATGTTCAAATGAAATAAAACCATTACCATTACCAATGTTGACAATTTGATATTCATTTTTGCTAATTTGTGGTTGGAGCAGAATAATGTGTTTTTTGTCATTTGTGGTTTAGTTCCCCCCCCCCCCCCAAAAAAAAAAACTATATAAAAGGGGATTGATATTTATAGTTGATTTGGAGCCTTTCATACAAATATATAGAATTGTATCCTGTCGTTTATCTTTCTCTTCATAAAGTAGAACAAAATCGGCAAATTTCCATGTTGCAGATGCTGATTAATTACAGTCATTTGAAAACTGATTAATTTGATTGACTGATTAATCCTTTGATTTTAATCATCCACGTTTTATCTTTCAGCGTCCATACGGCTTTTTGTACAATTGAGCTAAATCATAAGAGTCATACGATGTAACTTATACCCAATTGAATTCCTGCTCTGTATTGATTATAAATATATCACGCAGAGTCAGACAGGCAGTGTTTATTCATTAAGGATGGTATTATATCACTGGCATCTCAAGCATACTACCTGACAGATGAAGTAGCTGTTGTCCTTTCCGTCTCAATTGTTCTTCTTCCCGCAAGAGTGGACTTTACGCTGTTTACGGCGTTTTATGTGCAGGAGGCCACGCCTTGTGGAACGCCAGCCTGAGCAGTACCACCTCCACTCTGAGCCATAAAAAGCCAACAGGTAGGATTACGGGAAAAGGCAGAAGAAATATGACGTACGTCCCTCCATCCATGCTTCTGCCAGCTGCCTTTGGGCAAGAGATGATGTAGTATTGGTAGGTGGCGTATAGTACTCATTTACTCTAAAATCACAAGTATGGTGTGATATACTAACCATAAGAACCATGGACGTATACATGGACCATTTTCTTGTTTCAGCAGGACTGGTGGGATCCCGTTCATCAAAACTCAAAACCTCCTGAAGAGAAAGTCAAGCTACGCTTGCGCAATAACACGTCAGTTGGTTTTTTATGAGTATATGATAAGCTTTCCTCCCTGGGACACCTGATAAACACAAAGCCACCACGCAATGCCAACTCTTATTTATTTCCCTTCCTTTATTATACAATATATCTGGCTTGGCATGGTGGGTACAGAAGACCTGGACATTCATCTCCTACTGTGTGCTCAAATAATTACTACGTCTCACTTTACAATAAGGTACACAAAAATGCAGTAGTTGCTGAGGAACTACAGTACATCCATTTAGAGTAGTTGCCGAGGAACTACTGTACGTCCATTTAGAGTAGTTGCCGAGGAACTACTGTACGTCCATTTAGAGTAGTTGCCGAGGAACTACAGTACATCCATTTAGAGTACTTACTGAGGAACTACTGTACGTCCATTTAGAGTAGTTACTGAGGAACTAAGGTACATTAATTTAGAGTAGTTACTGAGGAACTACAGTACGTCCATTTAGAGTAGTTACTGAGGACCTATGGTACATACATTTAGAGTAGTTACTGAGGAACAAAGGTACATTAGTTTAGAGTAGTTACTGAGGAACTACAGTACGTCCATTTAGAGTAGTTACTGAGGAACTACAGCACATCCATTTAGAGTAGTTACTGAGGAACTACAGCACATCCATTTAGAGTAGTTGCTGAGGAACTACAGTACGTCCATTTAGAGTAGTTGCCGAGGAACTGCGGTACATCCATTTAGAGTAGTTACCGAGGAACTAAGGTACATTAATTTAGAGTGGTTACTGAGGAACTACAGTACGTCCATTTAGAGTAGTTACTGAGGACCTATGGTACATACATTTAGAGTAGTTACTGAGGAACTAAGGTACATTAATTTAGAGTAGTTACTGAGGAACTACAGTACGTCCATTTAGAGTAGTTACTGAGGAATTACAGTACGTCCATTTAGAGTAGTTGCCGAGGAACTACGGTACATACATTTAGAGTAGTTACCGAGAAACTACTGTACATACATTTAGAGTAGTTACCAAGGAACTACTGTACATACATTTAGAGTAGTTACCAAGGAACTACTGTGCGTCCATTTAGAGTAGTTACCGAGGAACTACTGTACGTCCATTTAGAGTAGTTGTCGAGGAACTATTGTACGTCCATTTAGAGTAGTTGCCGAGGAACTACGGTACATACATTTAGAGTAGTTACCGACGAACTAAGGTACATCCATTTTGAGTAGTTGTCGAGGAATCAGAGTACATACATTTAGAGTAGTTACCAAGGAACTAAGGTACATACATTTAGAGTAGTTACAGGGGAACTAAGGTACATTCATTTAGAGTACATAAATTTAGAGTAGTTACCGAGGAACTAAGGTACATACATTTAGAGTAGTTACTGAGGAACTACAGTACGTCCATTTAGAGTAGTTGCCGAGGAACTACAGTACGTCCATTTAGAGTAGTTACTGAGGAACTACAGTACGTCCATTTAGAGTAGTTGCCGAGGAATTAGGGTACATCCATTTAGAGTAGTTACCGAGGAACTACGGTACATACATTTAGAGTAGTTACAGAGGAACTAAGGTACATTCATTTAGAGTACATTAATTTAGAGTAGTTACTGAGGAACTACTGTACGTCCATTTAGAGTAGTTGCCGAGGAATTAGGGTACATACATTTAGAGTAGTTACCGAGGAACTGCGGTACAGACATTTAGAGTAGTTACTGAGGAACTAAGGTACGTCCATTTAGAGTAGTTGCCGAGGAATTAGGGTACACACATTTAGAGTAGTTACCGAGGAACTGCGGTACATACATTTAGAGTAGTTAGAGGAACTAAGGTACATTCATTTAGAGTACATAAATTTAGAGTAGTTACTGAGGAACTACTGTACGTCCATTTAGAGTAGTTGCCAAGGAATTAGGGTACATACATTTAGAGTAGTTACCGAGGAACTACAGTACATACATTTAGAGTAGTTACCAAGGAACTAAGGTACATACATTTAGAGTAGTTAGAGGAACTAAGGTACATTCATTTAGAGTAGTTACTGAGGAACTACTGTACATCCATATAGAGTTGTCACTGAGGAACTACTGTAAGTCCATTTTGAGTAGTTGTCGAGGAATCAGGGTACATACATTTAGAGTAGTTACCAAGGGACTAAGGTACATACATTTAGAGTAGTTACAGAGGAACTAAGGTACATTCATTTAGAGTACATTAATTTAGAGTAGTTACTGAGGAACTACTGTACGTCCATTTAGAGTAGTTACAGAGGAACTACGGTACATACAGTTAGAGTAGTTACCGAGGAACTAAGGTACGTCCATTTAGAGTAGTTAGAGGAACTAAGGTACATCCATTTAGAGTAGTCACTGAGGAACTACTGTACGTCCATTTAGAGTAGTTGTCGAGGGATCAGGGTACATACATTTAGAGTAGTTACCAAGGAACTAAGGTTCATACATTTAGAGTAGTTACAGAGGAACTAAGGTACATTCATTTAGAGTAGTTACCGAGGAACTACGGTACATTCATTTAGAGTAGTTACCGAGGAACTACGGTACATACATTTAGAGTAGTTAGAGGAACTATGGTACATTCATTTAGAGTAGTTGCCGAGGAACTGTGGTACATACATTTAGAGTAGTTACCAAGGAACTAACTAACCGGAGTCCAGGCATGCATGGAGAGAACCTGCAAACTCCATGCATGCCCGAGGGTGGAATCGAACTGAGGATAAGCAGTAGAAAATGAATGAATGAATAAATTAGGACACCCCTTGGGTACCATGCTTTCCAGCTGTTGGAAATAAACCACAATTCTGTAAAATACAGTTATATATCAAACGGGTGGATTTATTAATATTCTGTATATGGATGTAGATTTCAGCTGTTTTTTGATAGTGTTTTACTTGTATAGTCCCTTTTTCTGGAGCTGGAGCTTTGGCCATATTTTCTCATGTTGGGCTCTTCTTCTTCTTCTTCCTAGACGGGAGACATGTCCATATTAGCCATGGATTTATTATTATTATTATTTTTTTTAATACACATTTATTTTTTATGTTTTTGCATAAGAGGAAAAAAAAGGTGATGACGCAACTCTCCATGAATGCATTTCAATTTCAGAGTAATTTTAAGCCATAAAAAAGCCACAAGCTGGCAGAAGTGCATCATGTAGATAAAAAATCTGTTGAATGTAAACAACTTTAATGTAAAACAACTTTAATGTAAAACAACAAATTTTTATGTGGTTTATGTTGGTATAGTTGTTTAGATATTTAAGCTGTCACAAAAACAAAAAAATATTTGTGTCAAAGTGAAAGTTATGCTTGTAATCTATCTTTTCACAATAAGATCGTTTTTTCCCTTAAGTAGTTATGATATTTTCCTGAAACTTCCTGATGAAACAATGGGAGTCTAATATTTCTTTTGGTAGGTTCCATGTTTTAAATAACCATTGAATCATAATATTCTAAACCGGGGGTCTCAAACACGCGGCCCGTGGGCCAAATGTGGCCCGCAGGACACAAGTTTGAGGCCCCCGCCTTGATATGAAAGTTTAATGTTAGTGCGGCCCGCGCAAGTTTGATATGGATGCTGTATGGTATCATGTACCCAGAAAAAATTATTACGTTTGATTAATGTTCATGTTAAAGGTTAAATAACTGTTAATAGTTATCCTCCCTATCCGTGTGGAAGTGGTAAGTTTTTGGCTATTTAAGTTGAAAGGAAATAACTTGAAGGCTACCGTTTAGGTCGCTAGCGCACTAGTTTGCGAGTTAGCATGTGTCAAGACCCTGTAGTTGCGCAATATGTTGTAAATAAAAAGAGTATAAATGTGACTATAGTCGTGTTTTGTCATGTCTACAGGGCTCTAATAATGCTTTGTTCATTTTAATCTGAAAAAAATCATTTGTCTACCCACCAACTATACGTGGTTTCTTAAGTTTTTATTATTTGCCATTTTATTATTATTATTATTATATTTATTTATTTATTACTGATTGATTTCTTTATTCTTGATTTATTTATTTTTCATCTTATTTTGTGTAGAAAAATAAAAAGTAAGATATTTGAGAACAGTGGAATGTTTTATCAGAGCTTTTATTGTGGAAAATTGGAACCAAAGCAAAGTTTTTAATTTTTTTTTGTTTTTAATAAATGTTTTTTTTTTTTTTTTTTGGAAAACCTGATGCGGCCCAGTCTCACCCAGACCTGAGCTCCAGTGGCCCCCAAGTAAATTGAGTTTGAGACCCCTGTTCTAAATCATCCAAAATGGCCTTTGCACCAGTGCTGACGCTGCAAAAAAAAATGAAGCCTTTTTTGGCACAGACCTCTAAGATGATCTGCAGCAGGTCCCGCGAAGACAGCAGGCAGATGGCTTCCCCCAGGAAAGTGATGAGTACATGGAGGACATCAGACCAGTACCCCACTGTCAGCATCAGAACTAGCAGGGCCCCCAATCGCACCACCACAGTGTGCAGCAGGGCTTCTGCGCCCATCTGACGTTGTTGATCTTCTGGATGAAACCAAAGAAACCACCATTAAAATGACACCAGTTTTAAAGTGGCTACATTGACTCCCAGTCCGCTTCAGGATGGATTTTAAGATTCTCTTACTGGTTTTTAAATGTCTTAACGGCCTTGATCTGCTTTTACCATATCAACCCCCGAGGACCCTGCGATGGTCTTTTAACAATACCAAAACCCAGAACAAAAACCCACAGTGAGGCAGCATTTAGCCACTATGGCCCCCACCGGTGGAACAGCCTGCCGGAGAGCCTCAGGACTGCGGAGACTGTTGATATTTAAAAAAAAAAAAGATTAAAGACACACCTTTTTAATCAGGCTTTTAACTAATATTTTAAACTTTTTAAAAATCTTTTTAGTCCTATTTTATGCTTTTAGTTTTTAGCTTTTAACTCCAGTGTTTTCTCATGGGGGGGTCCTCCACAGTGGGGGCTGTGTCGGGTCTGCTCAGTGGGTGCCATACTTGGGTCCCTTCGACCCAGACGGCTGGGGGTTCCTCCCTTTAATGTGGGGGTCCGCCCGGTCGCCGGCCAATCACAGGGCACATATAGACAAACAACCATTCACACTCACATTCATACCTATGGACAATTTGGAGTCGCTAATTTGAATTAGCCTAGCATGTTTTTGGAATGTGGGAGGAAACCGGAGTACCCGGAAAAAAACCCACGCATGCACGGGGAGAACATGCAAACTCCACACAGAGATGGCCGAGCGTGGGGAAAGACAAAATAAGAAGCCAAAAAGTTACCACTTCCACATTAAATAGGAGGAGAACTTATTCATTCATTCATTTTCTATTGCTTATCCTCAAGAGGGTAGCGGGGGTGCTGGAGCCTATCCCAGTTGTCTTCGGGCGAGAGGCGGGGTACACCCTGGACTTTTCATATGTATGGACAATTTGGAGTCGCTAATTAACCTAGCATGTTTTTGGAATGTGGGAGGAAACCGGAGTACCCGGAAAAAAACCCACACATGCACGGGAAGAACATGCAAACTCGACACAGAGATGGCCGACGTTGGGGAAAGACAAACTAAGAAGCCAAAAAGTTACCACTTCCACATTAAATAGGAGGAGAACTCATTCATTCATTCATTTTCTATTGCTTATCCTCAACAGGGTAGCGGGGGGTGCTGGAGCCTATCCCAGCTGTCTTTGGGCGAGAGGCAGGGTACACCCTGGACTGGTCGCCGGCCAATCACAGAGCACATATAGACAAACAACCATTCACACTCACATTCATACCTACGGACAATTTGGAGTCGCTAATTAACCTAGCATGTTTTTGGAATGTGGGAGGAAACCGGAGTACCCGGAAAAAAACCCATGCATGCACGGGGAGAACATGCAAACTCCACACAGAGATGGCCGAGGTTGGGTAAAGACAAAATAAGAAGCCAAAAAGTTACCACTTCCACATTAAATAGGAGGAGGACTTATTCATTCATTCATTTTCTATTGCTTATCCTCAAGAGGATAGTGGGGGGTGCTGGAGCCTATCCCAGCTGTCTTCGGGCGAGAGGCGGAGTACACCCTGGACTGGTGGCCAGCCAATCACAGAGCACATATAGACAAACAACCATTCACACTCACATTCATACCTATGGACAATTTGGAGTGGCTAATTAACCTAGCATGTTTTTTGGAATGTGGGAGGAAACCGGTGTACCCGGAAAAAAACCCACGCATGCACGGGGAGAACATGCAAACTCCACACAGAGGGTGGAATTGAACCCTGGTCTCCTAGCCGTGAGGTCTGCGCGCTAACCACTAGACCACCGTGCCGCTCTGAGTAATTGTTTTTCCTTTTAATTGTGGTAATTGTTTTTAATTCTGTTAAGCACTTTGTGTTGCATGTCTTTGCAGGAAAAGTGCTCTACAAATAAAGTTGATTTGATTTTAACATCCTCTATTATACAATTATATTATATTTTTATATATGACTGTGGCACCTCCGAGACTTAATGTTATTGACCTTTCATTCACTCATAAAGTCCTAAAACGTTCCGACTCATCCCCACCTTGATTATACACCACCAGCATTGAGTAACAAAGTGTGAGCGGCGTCCAAAACTTGAGCGCCTCCTTCTGGGACAGGAAGTGGTCATAAACTGTTGCGAGGGAGGCCACGGCCGCCACCGAAAAAACTAAAACAACTAGTCTCTTCAGCGAGGCCAGCAGGGTGTGTCCGGAGGCCAGGAGCGTGATGCATTTCCCACAGTAGCGTTCCGTGCTGTGTAGAGGATACAGTCGGCTTACGTGACTCCAAAGGGAGCTGCAGAAGCCCGACAGCGCCCAACTCAGAGCGGCAGCCAGGGACAAGCTGAAGGAGCTGTGTGGCGCCCCCTGATGGAGGAAGTATAGCGTGCAAGTGATGCTACACCCAAGCGAGAACTGGCTCTGGATGAGGAGAAGTTCAAAGCCCCTGCTGCTGGAATCCTGAAACATGAAAACGGAGATTTAAATCATAAAGAACAAAAAAAACGGACTTTTCTGCTTGGACTCACCAGTTGCGTTGACATAAAGGCAGAGATGGCCCGCAGGGAAAACTCCAACACAATCAGAGAAGAAACACGTGAGCCGACAAAAGACAGGAGGCCTGTCAAAGCCCAGAAGTGGACTAAAGATCTCCAGTGTGCTGTGAGCGGACTTCTTAGTGAAAGCGTCTTCTCATTGCTCTCAGTTTTACTGCTCACAAAAATGGAAAAAAAAAACATTTATCAGACAAATAAGAGACTATTTTTGTTTTCATCCCTCAGCATATTCAGGGCTCGACAATAACGATGTACCAACGGCCCGGGGCAAGTTAAAACAAAATATAAAAGCAATCTTCACTCGCTAAATGTACTGCAAAAAAGGCCAGTAAGGATAATTCATAATGCCGCCTACACAGAACATACTAACTTCTTATTTCTAAAATCACAAATACTTCAACTAGTTGATATATCTTCAAACAGATAAAATAATGCATAAGGCTAAAAATAAAAATAAAAATAAAAATAAAAATAAAAATAAAAATAAAAATAAAAATAAAAATAAAAATAAAAATAAAAATAAAAATAAAAATAAAAATAAAAATAAAAATAAAAATAAAAATAAAAATAAAAATAAAAATAAAAATAAATAAAAATAAAAATAAAAATAAAAATAAAAAAAATAAAAAAATTACCTAAATTAGCTAAATTAAACTTGCTAAATTAAACTTACTAAATTAAATTAACTAAATTAAAATTAGCTAAAAATATTATCCAATACTTCTCTACAAGAGAGGAGAAATATGATCTCAGGAAAGAACTACATTTGAAACACTTCTATGCTAGGAGTCAAGTGATTAGCGCGCAGACCTCACAGCTAGGAGACCAGGGTTCAATTCCACCCTCGGCCATCTCTGTGTGGAGTTTGCCCAAGGATTCCCCATGGGTAAGTAATTTTTGTTTTTAATGTAGATCCCTGATATTGTAAAAATAAAATGTCTTCATTCTCAATGAGATACAATCCTAATCAAAATATTAAGACCAGTTGCAATGTTGGATCTTAAAGAGGACTATTGTGCTCATTTTTGGTGTCTTTGTATCGAGTTGTGGACTCCTATAGCGCAGCTACACACAATAACCAGCACAGAAAGCTTAAACGGTGGCGATTTATCTTTTTAAAATGTCCGCTTTTAACATCCAGACATATGTGTTGGATCCCGAATCCAATCCGGAAGTAGAGACTGGACATTCCGAAGTTTCTCAAGAAAAGAGGTTACTTCAAGACGTCTCTCAATGATAAGTAGCTTTAGCATTTTAGAGTTAGGTTTTCTACAGCGTCGGTAACATCTAAGTAAGATGCAAGTTCAGGCGGAAGTTGGATTTGGTGATTCCCAGCAAGAGAAAAATATTTTCATGAGCCAACACCATTTCACACAGGACTCTTTTTGTGAATTTAGTTTTTTAAACAATTGTCGGGCGGCACGTTGGTCGAGTGGTTAGCGCACCAGGGTTCAATTCCACCCACAATTCCACCCTCGGCCATCTCTGTGTGGATGTTGTCCCCGTGCATGTTCCAAGCATGCTCCCACATTCCAAAAACATGCTAGGTTAATTAGCGACTCCAAATTGTCCATAGGTATGAATGTGAGTGTGAATGGTTGTTTGTCTATATGTGCCCAGCACCCCCTGCGACCCTCGTGAGAATAAGCGGTAGAAAATGAATGAATGAATGATTCGGTCAAGCTGGTTTCATAATTATACCTTTTGAGTGTTAAGTTGGTGTGTGATGAGTTTAGTTCTTTGTAAGAACACTAACACATTCCAAAAACATGCTAGGTCAATTAGTGACTCCAAATTGTCCATAGGTATGAATGTGAGTGTGAATGGTTGTTTGTCTATATGTGCCCTGTGATTGGCTGGCCACCAGTCCAGGGTGTACCCCGCCTCTCCCCCGAAGACAACTGGGATAGGCTCCAGCACGACTGGAATTTGTGAGTATGCTAGCCACGTTACAAAAAAGCAGACCTCCCCTGCATATACTTAGTATTGCATCCAACCATTATTCGTCATGATAACCACTGCACGGTGGACGAGTGGTTAGGTCTCACAGCTAGGAAACCCGAGTTCAATTTCACCCTCGGCCATCTCTGTGAGGAGTTTGCATGTTCTCCATGTGTGCATGCGTGGGTTTTCTCCGGGTACTCCGGTTTCCTCCCACATTCCAAAAACATGCTAGGTTAATTAGCGACTCCAAATTGTCCATAGGTATGAATGTGAGTGTGAATGGTTGTTTGTCTATATGTGCCCTGTGATTGGCTGGCAACCAGTCCAGGGTGTACGAAGACAACATTTTGTGTCTCATTTAATTATTATTTTAGTCTAATTATGTAGCGGTTCCTCTCGCCTAAAGATAGCTGGGATAGGCTCCAGCAACCCCGCGATCCTTGTGAGGAAAAGCGGTAGAAAATGAATGAATCAACTCCTATACCCACAAAATTTTAAAGTAGGTTTCGGCAGTAGCCCGGAATGACTTGAGAATGTGACCAATCACAGCAGAGTAGGCGTGTCCAGAGTTGACCATGGGTGGTATTCTGTGCAGTTATTGTGTGTACAGTTGCTGCTCTATTGGAGTCTACAACTCAATACAAACTGACGGAAAAATTAGCATAATATGTCCTTTAATGTACAAATGGGTATCAAGCTTCAGGCAGTACTGCTTTAAATTGTTTTTAAAGCCTCACCTGCGCATTTGGGTAAAGTAGTACACTCTAGTCAGGTTGCACAGCACTGATATGCCACAAGCTCCAACAATCCCTTTAAAAACACAAACATTATAATCATTCAAAAACTTCTCAATTAGAATCAACTCACCTCGAAAAAAGCAGTCAAGTGGATTGGACTCAAAACGCAACAGCGCAAAGATCCAAGAAAAAGAGAAAAACATGTTTTTTTTGTGTGTTATTATTGCAACAAAGACATCAAGTTAAGAAAGCTCAGGCTTGTTTATGTGCAATTCCCCTAAGCCGAGCCTCTGGCTAAAGATTAAGTTCCCTCCTTGCTGCTGATCATTGTCAACACTCTTTGACACTAAAACGTCCAAAGGTCAGAAGTGATCTCACTGTGATTGTCAGTCCACTCAGTGTATGATGAAAGAGGCAGAAAATCCTTCCAAATGAAACCTAGCAATCAAACGTACACAACAATGGCGGCCTGGTTCGAACCAAACAAATAGGTGAGAGCCTCCCATTGGACAATTACTGCACACGTGATTGCTTCAACTACGTCAGCTTATAGCGATATTTTCTTAGCATATTTTCGATTAATTCATTTAAAAAGTAGAATAAGGACTCGTGATTTGTAATTTGTGATATATTTTTAAAGCGTTAGAATCGTCACGTTTGTTTAAAGTTTGCTTTTCATGGCAAAAAATAAGATTATGGAAATAAGCGAACTTACCAGGCACGCCGCCATTTTCAGGAAGCCGACGGTGGGCGACAGTGTTTGCCAAGTCTCGCGAGAGAAACAAGCTACTAGCGCTCTGAAAACAAACTCAACAGCTCAATTTGGGAATATGCAAATGACGTCACTCCCCCCAAAAAGAAAAGAACGCCTGCAGGTCGATACTGAAATATCGATACTTCCGATACCAGCTCGTTATGTTCTAAAATCGATTATCAAATCAAAATATTGATACTTTTGATATTTCAGTCATTTGATGCGCTGGAAACGTTTGTCTGTTGAAACAATGACCAAATTTAAAACGGAGCCATTTGCTAATTATGCAAATTAAGCTTTCACTTTGTCATAATTTTGTAATAATTAATCATTTGTTTTATTTTATTATTGTTTAAAATAACATTTTCACACACTTTATATGATTTTGTCCTCATTTTTTTTGCTGTTGTTAGCTTGGCTATATTGTATATCACACAACTATCTAAGCATATATCACGGTTTAAAATAAAAATTGAATTGATTATGAATTTATTTAATCTAATATTTATTAAATCAAATTTACACACACATTATGTGAATTTGCACAAAATATTGATAATGGATAACCACTAACCACTCGACCTCTCTACTTAGTACTGCATCCAACCATTATTTGTCATGACCACTACAAAAGGGCTGCACGGTGGTCGAGTGGTTAGGTCTCACAGCTAGGAAACCTGAGTTCAATTCCACCCACGGCCATTTTCTGTGTGGAGTTTGCATGTTCTCCCCGTGCAGGCGTGGGTTTTCTACGGTTTCCTCCCACATTCCAAAAACATGCTAGGTTAATTAGCGACTCCAAATTGTCCATAGGTATGAATGTGAGTGTGAATGGTTGTTTGTCTATATGTGCCCTGTGATTGGCTGGCCACCAGTCCAGGGTGTACGAAGACAACTGGGATAGGCTCCAGCACAGCCACGACCCTCGTGAGGATAAGCGGCAGAAAATAAATAAATGAACCACTACAAAATGGCTGCATGGCGGACGAGTGGTTAGGTCTCACAGCTAGGAAACCCAAGTTCAATTCCACCCTTGGCCATCTCTGTGTGGGGTTTGCATGTTCTCTCCTTGCATATGTGGATTTTCTCCGGGTACTCCGGTTTCCTCCCACATTCCAAAAACATGCTAGGCTAATTCTAATTAGCGACTCCAAATTGTCCATAGGTATGAATGTGAGTGTGAATGGTTGTTTGTCTATATGTGCCCTGTGATTGGCTGGTCACCAGTCCAGGGTGTACGAAGACAACTGGGATAGGCTCCAGCACGGCCACGAACCTCGTGAGGATAAGCGGCAGAAAATGAATAAATGAACCACTTCAAAAGGGCTGCACGGCGAAGGAGTGGTTAGGTCTCACAGCTAGGAAACCCGAGTTCAATTCTGTGTGGCCATCTCTGTGTGGAGTTTGCATGTTATGGGTTTTCTCCAGGTACTCCGGTTTCCTCCCACATTCCAAAAACATGCTAGCTCAATTAGCGACTCCAAATTGTCCATAGGTATGAATGTGAGTGTGAATGGTTGTTTGTCTATATGTGCCCTGTGATTGGCTGGCCACCAGTCCAGGGTGTATGAAGACAACTGGGATAGGCTTTGCTACACTCAGTATGATGAAGTGCAAGTTCCTCACCACTGCAAACAAAGATATATTTGTCGTCATCCAGGCACACATGAAAGTTATTGCTAATAAATACACAATTGTAGATATACAGTAAAATCATAACACTTCATGCATTTGATTGAAGCTTCTGAAACCCCAGCAGCATCCACGCTTGGTCAAGAAAGTTCAGTGAAGACGTCGTCTTCTCCAGCATCCATTCAGCCCGCCTGCTTGCCCTCCATGGCCTGTTGCCTCATCACGTCCCAGAAGAGCATGCTGAGAACCGTGTGAGGAGCCAAGCGCAGGAACACGGGGCCCATGCCTTTGTACAGACCCAGCAGACCCTCAGCTTGGCACACCTTCAGCAGACAGTCCCAAAAGCCGCTGTAGAGGCGGCCCTGAGAGGAACATACAGAGAATGAGCACAAGTTTTTGTCTGAGCACAATGGAGGTCAAAGCTGATGGTAAACAGGAAAAGTGTGACGATAACCACAGAAGCGCTTGTTTGGCCATTTTGAAATCGCTGATACATGAAGGATACCACTTTCCGCCTCATTTAGTTATTATTTTTTACTGAATTAAATGGTGGTTAGCTTCTTTTTACACTTGTATGGCCATTTTGAAATCGCTGATACATGAAGGATACCACTTTCCACTTCATTTAGTTATTTGTGCTGAATTATACTTCTTTTTACACTTGTATGGCCATTTCAAAATGCCGATACATGAATGATACCACTTTCCGCCTCATTTAGTTATTATTTTTTACTGAATTATATGGCAGTTAGCTTCTTTTTACACTTGTATGGCCATTTCAAAATGCCGATACATGAAGGATACCACTTTCCGCCTCATTTAGTTATTATTTTTTACTGAATTATATGGCGGTTAGCTTCTTTTTACACTTGTATGGCTATTTTGAAATCACTGATACATGAAGGATACCACTTTCCGCCTCATTTAGTTATTATTTTTTACTGAATTATATGGCGGTTAGCTTCTTTTTACACTTGTACGGCCATTTCAAAATGCCGATACATGAAGGATACCACTTTCCGCCTCATTTAGTTATTATTTTTTACTGAATTATATGGCGGTTTGCTTCTTTTTACACTTGTATGGGCATTTCAAGACGCCGATACATGAAGGATACCACTTTCCGCCTCATTTAGTTATTATTTTTTACTGAATAA
This sequence comes from Doryrhamphus excisus, assembly GCF_030265055.1. Classification (NCBI taxonomy): domain Eukaryota; kingdom Metazoa; phylum Chordata; class Actinopteri; order Syngnathiformes; family Syngnathidae; genus Doryrhamphus; species Doryrhamphus excisus. The sequence continues at coordinate 2,680,544 of NC_080483.1, read as the reverse complement.
TACGGTGGTTAGCTTCTTTTTACACTTTTATGGCCATTTTGAAATCGCTGATACATGAAGGATACCACTTTCCGCCTCATTTAGTTATTATTTTTTACTGAATTATATGGCGGTTAGCTTCTTTTTACACTTGTACGGCCATTTAAAAATGCCGATACATGAAGGATACCACTTTCCGCCTCATTTAGTTCTTATTTTTTACTGAATTATACGGTGGTTAGCTTCTTTTTACACTTGTATGGCCATTTTGAAATCGCTGATACATGAAGGATACCACTTTCCGCCTCATTTAGTTATTATTTTTTACTGAATTATATGGTGGTTAGCTTCTTTTTATACTTGTATGGGCATTTTAAAATGCCGATACATGAAGGATACCACTTTCCGCCCATTTAGTTATTATTTGTGCTGAATTATACTTCTTTTTACACTTGTATGGCCATTTCAAGACGCTGATACATGAAGGATACCACTTTCCGCCTCATTTAGTTATTATTTTTTACTGAATTATATGGTGGTTAACTTCTTTTTACACTTGTATGGCCATTTTGAAATCGCTGATACATGAAGGATACCACTTTCCGCCTCATTTAGTTTTTATTTGTGCTGAATTATACGGTGGTTAGCTTCTTTTTACACTTGTATGGCCATTTTGAAATCGCCGATACATGAAGGATACCACTTTCCGCCTCATTTAGTTATTATTTGTGCTGAATTATACTTCTTTTTACACTTGTATGGCCATTTCAAAATGCCGATACATGAAGGATACCACTTTCCGCCTCATTTAGTTCTTATTTTTTACTGAATAATACGGTGGTTAGCTTCTTTTTACACTTGTATGGCCATTTTGAAATCGCTGATACATGAAGGATACCACTTTCCGTCTCATTTAGTTATTATTTTTTACTGAATTATATGGCGGTTAGCTTCTTTTTACACTTGTATGGGCATTTCAAGACGCCGATACATGAAGGATACCACTTTCCGCCTCATTTAGTTGTTATTTTTTACTGAATTATATGGCGGTTAGCTTCTTTTTACACTTTTATGGCCATTTTGAAATCGCTGATACATGAACGATACCACTTTCCGCCTCATTTAGTTATTATTTGTGCTGAATTATACTTCTTTTTACACTTGTATGGCCATTTCAAAATGCAGATACATGAAGGATACCACTTTCCACCTCATTTAGTTATTATTTTTTACTGAATTATATGGCGGTTAGCTTCTTTTTACACTTGTATGGGCGTTTTGAAATCGCTGATACATGAAGGATACCACTTTCCACCTCATTTAGTTCTTATTTTTTACTGAATTATATGGTGGTTAACTTCTTTTTACACTTGTATGGCTATTTTGAAATCGCTGATACATGAAGGATACCACTTTCCGCCTCATTTAGTTCTTATTTTTTACTGAATTATATGGTGGTTAACTTCTTTTTACACTTGTATGGGCATTTCAAGACGCCGATACATGAAGGATACCACTTTCCACCTCATTTAGTTATAATTTTTTACTGAATTATATGGTGGTTAGCTTCTTTTTACACTTGTATGGCCATTTTGAAATCGCTGATACATGAAGGATACCACTTTCCGCCTCATTTTGTTATTATTTGTGCTGAATTATACTTCTTTTTACACTTGTATGGCCATTTCAAGACACCGATACATGAAGGATACCACTTTCCGCCTCATTTAGTTATTATTTTTTACTGAATTATATGGTGGTTAGCTTCTTTTTACACTTGTATGGCCATTTTGAAATCGCTGATACATGAAGGATACCACTTTCCTCTTCATTTAGTTATTATTTTTTACTGAATTATACGGTGGTTAGCTTCTTTTTACACTTGTATGGTCATTTAAAAATGCCGATACATGAAGGATACCACTTTCCGTCTCACTTAGTTATTATTTTTTACTGAATTATATGGTGGTTAGCTTCTTTTTACACTTGTATGGCCATTTTGAAATCGCCGATACATGAAGGATACCACTTTTCGCCTCATTTAGTTATTATTTGTGCTGAATTATACTTCTTTTTACACTTGTATGGCCATTTCAAAATGCTGATACATGAAGGATACCACTTTCCGCCTCATTTAGTTATTATTTTTTACTGAATTAAATGGTGGTTAGCTTCTTTTTACACTTGTATGGCCATTTTGAAATCGCTGATACATGAAGGATACCACTTTCCACTTCATTTAGTTATTTGTGCTGAATTATACTTCTTTTTACACTTGTATGGCCATTTCAAAATGCCGATACATGAATGATACCACTTTCCGCCTCATTTAGTTATTATTTTTTACTGAATTATATGGCAGTTAGCTTCTTTTTACACTTGTATGGCCATTTCAAAATGCCGATACATGAAGGATACCACTTTCCGCCTCATTTAGTTATTATTTTTTACTGAATTATATGGCGGTTAGCTTCTTTTTACACTTGTATGGCTATTTTGAAATCACTGATACATGAAGGATACCACTTTCCGCCTCATTTAGTTATTATTTTTTACTGAATTATATGGCGGTTAGCTTCTTTTTACACTTGTACGGCCATTTCAAAATGCCGATACATGAAGGATACCACTTTCCGCCTCATTTAGTTATTATTTTTTACTGAATTATATGGCGGTTTGCTTCTTTTTACACTTGTATGGGCATTTCAAGACGCCGATACATGAAGGATACCACTTTCCGCCTCATTTAGTTATTATTTTTTACTGAATAATACGGTGGTTAGCTTCTTTTTACACTTTTATGGCCATTTTGAAATCGCTGATACATGAAGGATACCACTTTCCGCCTCATTTAGTTATTATTTTTTACTGAATTATATGGCGGTTAGCTTCTTTTTACACTTGTACGGCCATTTAAAAATGCCGATACATGAAGGATACCACTTTCCGCCTCATTTAGTTCTTATTTTTTACTGAATTATACGGTGGTTAGCTTCTTTTTACACTTGTATGGCCATTTTGAAATCGCTGATACATGAAGGATACCACTTTCCGCCTCATTTAGTTATTATTTTTTACTGAATTATATGGTGGTTAGCTTCTTTTTATACTTGTATGGGCATTTTAAAATGCCGATACATGAAGGATACCACTTTCCGCCCATTTAGTTATTATTTGTGCTGAATTATACTTCTTTTTACACTTGTATGGCCATTTCAAGACGCTGATACATGAAGGATACCACTTTCCGCCTCATTTAGTTATTATTTTTTACTGAATTATATGGTGGTTAACTTCTTTTTACACTTGTATGGCCATTTTGAAATCGCTGATACATGAAGGATACCACTTTCCGCCTCATTTAGTTTTTATTTGTGCTGAATTATACGGTGGTTAGCTTCTTTTTACACTTGTATGGCCATTTTGAAATCGCCGATACATGAAGGATACCACTTTCCGCCTCATTTAGTTATTATTTGTGCTGAATTATACTTCTTTTTACACTTGTATGGCCATTTCAAAATGCCGATACATGAAGGATACCACTTTCCGCCTCATTTAGTTCTTATTTTTTACTGAATAATACGGTGGTTAGCTTCTTTTTACACTTGTATGGCCATTTTGAAATCGCTGATACATGAAGGATACCACTTTCCGTCTCATTTAGTTATTATTTTTTACTGAATTATATGGCGGTTAGCTTCTTTTTACACTTGTATGGGCATTTCAAGACGCCGATACATGAAGGATACCACTTTCCGCCTCATTTAGTTGTTATTTTTTACTGAATTATATGGCGGTTAGCTTCTTTTTACACTTTTATGGCCATTTTGAAATCGCTGATACATGAACGATACCACTTTCCGCCTCATTTAGTTATTATTTGTGCTGAATTATACTTCTTTTTACACTTGTATGGCCATTTCAAAATGCAGATACATGAAGGATACCACTTTCCACCTCATTTAGTTATTATTTTTTACTGAATTATATGGCGGTTAGCTTCTTTTTACACTTGTATGGGCGTTTTGAAATCGCTGATACATGAAGGATACCACTTTCCACCTCATTTAGTTCTTATTTTTTACTGAATTATATGGTGGTTAACTTCTTTTTACACTTGTATGGCTATTTTGAAATCGCTGATACATGAAGGATACCACTTTCCGCCTCATTTAGTTCTTATTTTTTACTGAATTATATGGTGGTTAACTTCTTTTTACACTTGTATGGGCATTTCAAGACGCCGATACATGAAGGATACCACTTTCCACCTCATTTAGTTATAATTTTTTACTGAATTATATGGTGGTTAGCTTCTTTTTACACTTGTATGGCCATTTTGAAATCGCTGATACATGAAGGATACCACTTTCCGCCTCATTTTGTTATTATTTGTGCTGAATTATACTTCTTTTTACACTTGTATGGCCATTTCAAGACACCGATACATGAAGGATACCACTTTCCGCCTCATTTAGTTATTATTTTTTACTGAATTATATGGTGGTTAGCTTCTTTTTACACTTGTATGGCCATTTTGAAATCGCTGATACATGAAGGATACCACTTTCCTCTTCATTTAGTTATTATTTTTTACTGAATTATACGGTGGTTAGCTTCTTTTTACACTTGTATGGTCATTTAAAAATGCCGATACATGAAGGATACCACTTTCCGTCTCACTTAGTTATTATTTTTTACTGAATTATATGGTGGTTAGCTTCTTTTTACACTTGTATGGCCATTTTGAAATCGCCGATACATGAAGGATACCACTTTTCGCCTCATTTAGTTATTATTTGTGCTGAATTATACTTCTTTTTACACTTGTATGGCCATTTCAAAATGCTGATACATGAAGGATACCACTTTCCGCCTCATTTAGTTATTATTTGTGCTGAATTATATGGCGGTTAGCTTCTTTTTACACTTGTACGGCCATTTTGAAATCGCCGATACATGAACGATACCACTTTCCACCTCATTTAGTTCTTATTTTTTACTGAATTATATGGTGGTTAACTTCTTTTTACACTTGTATGGGTGTTTTGAAATCGCTGATACATGAAGGATACCACTTTCCGCCTCATTTAGTTATTATTTTTTACTGAATTATATGGCGGTTAGCTTCTTTTTACACTTGTATGGCCATTTCAAGACGCCGATACATGAAGGATACCACTTTCCGCCTCATTTAGTTTTTATTTGTGCTGAATTATATGGCGGTTAGCTTCTTTTTACACTTGTATGGCCATTTTGAAATCGCTGATACATGAACGATACCACTTTCCGCCTCATTTAGTTCTTATTTTTTACTGAATTATATGGTGGTTAACTTCTTTTTACACTTGTATGGGTGTTTTGAAATCGCTGATACATGAAGGATACCACTTTCCGCCTCATTTAGTTGTTATTTTTTACTGAATTATATGGCGGTTAGCTTCTTTTTACACTTTTATGGCCATTTTGAAATCGCTGATACATGAACGATACCACTTTCCGCCTCATTTAGTTATTATTTGTGCTGAATTATACTTCTTTTTACACTTGTATGGCCATTTCAAAATGCTGATACATGAAGGATACCACTTTCCGCCTCATTAAGTTATTATTTTTTACTGAATTATATGGTGGTTAACTTCTTTTTACACTTGTATGGGTGTTTTGAAATCGCTGATACATGAAGGATACCACTTTCCGCCTCATTTAGTTGTTATTTTTTACTGAATTATATGGCGGTTAGCTTCTTTTTACACTTTTATGGCCATTTTGAAATCGCTGATACATGAACGATACCACTTTCCGCCTCATTTAGTTATTATTTGTGCTGAATTATACTTCTTTTTACACTTGTATGGCCATTTCAAAATGCTGATACATGAAGGATACCACTTTCCGCCTCATTAAGTTATTATTTTTTACTGAATTATACGGTGGTTAACTTCTTTTTACACTTGTATGGCCATTTTGAAATCGCTGATACATGAAGGATACCACTTTCCGCCTCATTTAGTTATTATTTTTTACTGAATTATATGGCGGTTAGCTTCTTTTTACACTTGTATGTAGGAAAAAGCCAAATAAATAAATGCAGTCATGACAGCAAGGAATTGCCACACCCACCCGGTGAAGCTCATCAACCGGCTGATTGTAGAGTCGTGTGCTGACGACATCAAAGGGTGTCATGGTGACGGCCACGGCGACCCCGCTGATGCTGGCCGCTATCAACGCCGTGAGCCAGCTGCCGTCGCTGAACCACTCCGAGGGGCAAAGACAGAGAGGGAGGAACATCTACGGCAGCTGCTCTGACATGTGCATTCCAAAAATGGCCGCCGTTAAGCCCCCCCACCACGCCTACCTGGGAATGTGACACGCGCTCCTTGGCCGAGGTGAAGGTTGCCAGTTGGGCAGCCGAGCCGACCATGACTCGAGGCACGGCTCCGTTCACGCCCCTCCACAGTCCGATGAAGCCTTCTTTTCTGTAGATGCTAACAAAGGCATCGTACGCTCCCTGGAATGTCACAAAACCAGCATCAAATACTTCCCATGTGTTCGACATTCCGAGCTCATGGTTGGCTGCATCTTACAGGAAAATTACTTTTGTGCATAAAAGCAGTGGATTCCTAAAAACAGCAGAGCCTTCCTGTCATACAGAGGATCTCTTGCCATAGATTCCTAAAAACAGCACGGCTTTCCTCTTCCATAAAAGACTCTTTTGGCTTTTGCAGAGTCCGCTTCAAAACAAGAACACTTGGGAATCTTTGATAAGCAATTTTTGTAGCAAAGGACTCTTCTTATCTTGAAGATTTTTGACATGTTAGTCCTTAAAAACAGCAGATGATCCTGTCATGCTGGATCTTTGAAAAGTATTTTGATAGCAGATCCTTAAAAAGAGCAGTGTTTCTGTCACGGGCGGCACGGTGGACGAGTGGTTAGTGGCAGACCTCACAGCTAGGAGACCAGGGTTCAATTCCACTATTATTATTATTATTATTATTATTATTATTATTATTATTATTATTATTATTATTATTATTATTATTATTATTATTATTATTATTATTATTATTATTAGTATTAGTATTATATTAGTATTAATAATAATAATTATTATTACTATAATAATAATACAATAAATATTATTATTGTTATTTATTTTTTTATTATTTTTATTATTCTTTTATTTTTATTTTTATATACTATAATAATAATAATATATAATATGTAATATATAATATAATAATAATTATTATTGTATATTATTATCATTATATTATTATATAATATAATAATTATTGTATATTATATAATAATAATAATTATTAAATATAATTATTATAATAATTATATTAGTTTAAATAATAATTATTATTATTATTACTATAATAATATAATAAATATTACTATTTTAATTTATTTTTAATTTATTTTTAATTTATTTTTATTTTTATTTTTATTTTTATTTTTTATTTTAATTTTTATTTTAATTTTTATTTTAATTTTTATTTCACGTTCATGTTCACAAAAACAGTCCTGTGTGAAATGCCGTTGATAGATGAAAATAAATTTCCCTTGCTGGGAATCACCAAATACAACAACTTCTGCCTGAGCCTGTTTGGTAAACAGAGAGTCTATCGTGCCTACAGCCACGTCCATATAAGGAACCCCGCTCCTCTGTGACATCACAAAGGAACAGTTTTGCAACGCCCTTTGAAACGGAGCGTTTTGAGCCATCCCAAACTTTTTCCAGGACATGGATTAACACCAGAATCCAACATTATAACTATTTTTAGGTTAGAAAAGTGGAAAAAAGCATAATAGGTCCCCTTAAAAGACAGCATATGCCCAAAATATATACACACTATATAAAATATCCTAATAGAAATCATTTTTATTGTTATTATTACTGTACTGGTGATACCATGTGTCGATAAAAACATAATGGAGGCCCACCAGTCTTACCAGATGGTTATGCTGATGGCCCACTGCTATCGCTTCCACTGTTTGAGCCTGCAGATGCGTTTTCACCTGCCAATCACACAAGATTGGGAATGTCAGTAAAAGAAGTATAAAACTATACGCAAACTATATCACTTACAGAAATACCATATTACTAAAATAGAGTAATATGAGTTTGAGTCACTTTTCTCAACTTTTTGGCCACATTTTGACAAACAATAGCTAGATGGCTAGTGTAAAAAAATATAAAAATCATTTTCCCAGCATTTCATTATGCAACACAATTGCCATATGTGGTGTCCTGACGGGGGACGTACCAAATGCGGTCGCCTGAGGGGGGGCATTTATAACTCGCAGCTATTTTTTTATCGGCATGTTCTAAAAAAAAACAATTACACAAAAATACTAAGCAAATAATACATCAGAAAATATTTTTAAACAGCAGTAATTTTACAAAAATAAAAATGAAATATTAGGAATAAAGTCCCAATATTAAACAAATAATATAAGAAACAAACAAAACAAAAAACAAATTGCAGTTTTTGGAAAATTTGTTTGTGAAAAACTTAAAATATGATACAAATGGTCATTTAAAAAAAATGTTTTTTTACAAACACATAATTTATAGAAGCATAAAAGTAGAAATATTAAACCAAACTGATGGTATTTTTCTTGGTAGTCGGAATATTTTAAAAAATGGCAAATTTTAGAAAACGAGTTTGGGGGAAAAAGTTATGATATTAGGAGAATAGTAACATAATATTACAAGAAAACTATGCTCATCTTGCAAGAAAATACTTTTATAAGAATAAAATCATAATAATACGAAATTATGTCATTTTTAGATGCATATAGTTGAAATATTAAAGACATATTTTACATTTATTTCAAGTTATATTATTAGTAATATTATGAGAAACCAAAACAAAGAATTTTGGAAAATTTGGTTGTCAAAAAGGAGAATAAAGTCATAATATTATGAGGAAAAAAGGCATACTTTTATATGATATTAGGAGAAAAATCATAAATAATAAAAATCATAATAATAACAAAAACATGTCATTTTTAGATACGTATAGTTGTAATATTATGAGAAAACAAAACAAAAAAATTAAGAAAATTTGGTTGTCAAAAAGGAGAATAAAGTCATAATATTATGAGGAAAAAAGGCATACTTTTATATGATATTAGGAGAAAAATCATAAATAATAAAAATCATAATAATAAGAAAAACATGTCAATTTTAGATACGTATAGTTGTAATATTATGAGAAACCAAAACAAAAAAATTAAGAAAATTTGGTTGTCAAAAAGGAGAATAAAGTCATAATATTATGAGGAAAAAAGACATACTTTTATATGATATTAGGAGAAAAATCATAAATAATAAAAATCATAATAATAACAAAAACATGTCATTTTTAGATATAGTTGTAATATTATGAGAAACCAAAACAAAAAAATAAGAAAATTTGGTTGTCAAAAAGAAGAATAAAGTCATAATATTATGAGGAAAAAATGCATACTTTTATATGATATTAGGAGAAAGATCATAAATAATAAAAATCATAATAATAACAAAAACATGTCATTTTTAGATATAGTTGTAATATTATGAGAAAACAAAACAAAAAAATTTGGAAAATTTGGTTGTCAAAAAGGAGAATAAAGTCATAATATTATGAGGAAAAAAGGCATACTTTTATATGATATTAGGAGAAAAATCATAAATAATAAAAATCATAATAATAACAAAAACATGTCATTTTTATATACGTATAGTTGTAATATTTTGAGAAACCAAAACAAAGAATTTTGGAAAATTTAGTTGTCAAAAAGGAGAATAAAGTCATAATATTATGAGGAAAAAAGGCATACTTTTAGAAGAATAAGCCATGATATTAAAAAGAGATAACTTACCAGGTAAGCCGGAGACGCAATAAAAGCCCCCAGGGCCCCGGCCCCAGCCCCCGATAGAACACTTCCTCCATGGTATGAGGTGACACCCAGAGCTTCACAGTAAGAATAGGAGCCCAGCCTGGCCCCGTTCATCACCCCCTGATAGACCAACCCCACCGAGAGCCCCTTCTGCAGACCCCGCACCCCGTCGGTGCGCCCCACCACCCAAAGAGCCTGGAGGACCCCGCGGTAGTGCCTCTGGTAGGTTCCCCGGGCCCGCAGCTCGCCCTGAAGCTGCAGACGCGTCTTCACCACCTCCAGAGGGTTGGTGAAGACGCAGGCGACGCAGCAAGACAAGGCCCCCAGGGCGAAGTCCAGAGGAGGCCAGACAACCGGACGGGGCGGAGACGGCGACGGCGGGGTGAAAATGCTGCCGGGTACGGGCGACACCGTGGAGGCCATGTTGGTTGGGAAGGCCTAAGAAATGAGGAGAGGACTTGTTGTCATCACACACGGGTCACACGTTGTCTTCCTGGAGATAAGGAAGTGTTGTTTGTTTGGCGGGAAAGCTGAAAGGAATGCCGTCAATCTCTTTGCATGGCTGACGTGTCACATGACAGCCTGCTTCGTCTCTGGAGCGCCTTTCACCTTCGTCTTCCTCTTCCTCGATCAACGCAGGCATCACCTGCAAGACAACGTCTGCTTTTTATTCTCTCCAGGCTTCAGTCATGGACAAAAATACAATAATAATTTATATCATAATTAAATAATAATAATAGAAAAATATTAAAAAATAATAAAATAAAAACAATTTTTAAAAAATACAAATAAAAATAATTTAAAAATAAAAATAAAAATAAAAATAAAAATAAAAATAAAAATAAAAATAAAAATAAAAATAAAAATAAAAATAAATTATATTATATTATATATTATATTACATTATAAATATTATTATATTATAAATTATATTATTATAAATAATATTATATTATTATAAAAATAAAAATAAATAAAAAATAAAAATAAAAATAAAAATAAAAATAAAAATAAAAATAAAAATAAAAATAAAAATAAAAATAAAAATAAAAATAAAAATAAAAAAATAAATTATATTATATTATATATTATATTATATAATATTATAAATAATATTATATTATTATAAAATAAAAATATAATAAAAATAAAAATAATATATTATATCATATTATAAATAATATTATATTATTATAAAATAATAAATAAAATAAAATAAATAATTAAATAATTAAAAAATCAAAAAAATTGTTACAACTATAATGATGAAAATGGTAACATTAATGATGATTATAATAATGGTGATAATAATAACAATAATAATGGTAATAATGATAATAACAATAATGACAATCATGATAATGATAATAACAATAATAATATTACAATGATGATGTGGCATGAACATGATTATATCTTGCAAAAAGGGGTAAGCATTTATTAGCTTTTGCTTCAGCCTACTCCTTTTCGGCTTGTGATCAGATAGTTGAATACAAATGTAAATAATGGAAAGTTATATTTTCATTGTTATAAGAAATGTGTTCTAGCTCTTCCAGAAACTGCACCTATCCATTTATTTAGATTTTGTGGTTCCCGTAAACTCTTTTAATGTATTCCACCCACCAATCCTTGCTGAGGACATCTTAAATTCTGATGAAGTTGCATTTTTTTTACCGTTAGTTGCCTCTTAAAAGTACACTAACAAAAAGTGTAATAAAAACCTGCATCACAATTCAAAAAATGTTCTTTATTTTTATATATGTATGAATGCCTGATTTTTTTTATATTGGGAAAAGTAGGATATTTCGGATGGGAAGTGGAAAATTTGTGATAGCGTCGCAAAACAGTCATTCTCATAAAATACTTAAAAATAAACATATTCGTTTTTATGGGAAAAGCAACACAATATGTAAGTATTATGGTAATGTATTAAAAAAAATAAGGCCTTACAATGTGAGTCAATTGGGTCAAATTGGTCCCTTTTAAATGCCTTGCAATGAAATGATTCTAAATAAATAAACACAAATCCTAGCCAAGTTTCATACCATTAACTTTAAAAAATAAGCAAAAAGTGCTTCTGGGGTCAACAATGAAACGACATTAGCATTAAATCGTCATTGAAACTAGCAAACAAGCAGTTAAAAAGCAGTTGTAGAATAAAATGCACTCCTCTCAATGCTTACTTGGAGATCATGGCCATTCTTCCTCTGCAATGTAAACATGTGGCCGGCCAACCTCCACAGTCATTGTCGGTGGCCCCGCCCACTGCCCCTTTGCAGCGGCCAATAGGCACGCAGTCCTGCCCGCCACCTCACCAGTCCCACCAATGGGAAGCAATCATTCGGCTGGCTGCTCCAACTCGACCGCCCCGCCCTCTCTGGGTAAAAGGTTACCGTTGGTCCAAAGTGGGGGGGTGAGTCGATCTAATAAGACACAGCAAAATATTATAGAAACACAAAGGCTTATTATACATTTATAATATATGAATCAAATATATGGACATTTTGCTAAAATGTTACGAGAGCTCATGCATTTAATAGTGTGTATATTTTTTGCCGCTAGGGGGCGATGTTTCACAATGCTTAAAATATATACTCCACTGTATAGTTCAGGGGTCTCAAACTCAATTTACTTGGGGGCCACTGGAGCTCAAATAAAAAAAAACGCATTTATTAAAAACAAAAACATTTTAAAAACTTCGCTTTGGTTCCAATTTTCTACAATAAAAGCTCTGATAAAACATTCCACTGTTCTCAAATATCTTACTTTTTATTTTTCTACACAAAATAAGATGAAAAATAAATAAACAAATCAAGAATAAAGAAAATCAATTAATCAGTAATAAATAAATAAATATAATAATAATAATAAAAGGGCAAATAATAAAAACTTAAGAAACCACATATAGTTGGTGGCTAGTCAAATGATTTTTTTCAGATTAAAATGAACAAAGCATTATTAGAGCCCTGTAGACATGACAAAACACGACTATAGTCACATTTATACTCTTTTTATTTACAACATATTGCGCAACTGCAGGGTCTTGAGACACATGCTAACTCGCAAACTAGAGCGCTAGCGACCTAAACGGTAGCCTTCAAGTTATTTCCTTTCAACTTAAATAGCCAAAAACTTACCACTTCCACACGGATAGGGAGGATAACTATTAACAGTTATTTAACCTTTAACATGAACATGAATCAAACGTAATAATTTTTTCTGGGTACATGATACCATACAGCATCCATATCAAACTTGCGCGGGCCGCACTAACATTAAACTTTCATATCAAGGCGGGGGCCTCAAATTAGTGTCCTGCGGGCCAAATAAAAAATTTGAGACCCCTGCTCTACTGTAGTAAGTAAGGTAGTAAGGCAGTAATTCACACAGTATTTAAGTTAATTTACCTCATTTAAAAATGTATTGTATTACAAAAAAATATACGGTACTGTTTATTTATAAATTATAAAAAAACAGTATTATTGTATTGTGTCTTTCACCCAGTCGGCTGGCGGGTTGGGGGCGTGGTTTGATCCCTGTTTTTTTGGCGCATAAATGTTAGCGCTATATACACTTTCTAAGTTGCTAACTTTATTTTTTAAGTTATGTTCATAAATCATAATGTTGGCTATTACATGAACTTAATTTAGCATGTCATATACACTCAAATTTTATTGTTGGTAAGCTTAAAACAAAATTCAAGTTGCCATGACTTAATAAAATTAGCTTGGTAACATAATACACACACACACACACACATATATATATATATATATATATATATATATATATATATATATATATATATGTATAAAGTTACTGCTACTTAAAAAGCTGTGTGCATTGTTATTATAATTAAGTAGACAACAAATTAAACTACAGTAAAGTCTCGTTATATCGATATCGGTTATAACGAATTACTGCTTATTACCATATATTTTCATTTCCCGGCAAATTTCTAGTCTTCTATGATATAATTAGTTCCGTTAGTACGATACCCGGTTATTATGATAATCCTTTTCATCTCCCGCCAGCCAATTTAGTCTGCTTATATCGATACAAAAGCAGCTTAAATCTTTGCTTAAGGATTTCCATTCCAAAAAAGAACACGTTCACACTTCCACCACCAGAGCGCATCACACACACCGATTCCCGCACTTCCTGGTTCACAGGTCATGCTCAACCCGCCCCACATAGCTGGCCAAACACATGCCTGCAACAGAAGAACCAACTGACATAGCATACACACCTATTCCAACGAAGACACAAGCGTACAAATACATGTATTTAATTGTGTTGTATTCAGATATCTTTTTATTCTATACACACGAGAGAAACCACGAACGCAGTTGGTTCTTCTGTTGCAGGCATGTGTTTGGCCAGCTATGTGGGGCGGGTTGAGCATGACCTGTGAACCAGGAAGTGCGGGAATCGGTGTGTGTGTGCTGCGCTCTGGTGGTGGAAGTGTGAAAAATAAAGTTGACTGGAAGCAGCCGTTCGCCGTGTTCTTTTTTGGTATTGAAATCCTTAAGCAAAGATTGATTTAAGCTGCTTTTGTATCGATATAAGCAGACCAAATTGGCTGGCGGGAGATGAAAAGGGCATCGTAGTAACCGGATTATCATAATAACCGGGTATCGTACTAACGGAACTAATTATATCATAAAAGACTAGAAATTTGCCGGGAAATGAAAATAGTATCGTAATAAGCAGTAATTCGTTATAACCGATATCGATATAACGAGACTTTACTGTATGTATATAGATATATAAAGTTACTGCTACTTAAAAAGCTGTGTGCATTGTTATTATAATTAAGTAGACAACAAATTAAACTACTTTGAATAAAATGATTAAGTCAGTTGACTTAACATATTTTTTTGAGTTACGAGTTTAAGTTTAATTAATTACAATTATTCAGTAAGCATTACTTAAAATGAGCTTTGAGTGACGAGGAAAAGCTAATTTGTGCAATGCAATATTGTTTGTTGGTTCAAAGCAATTTCAAATTAAGTTGTCATAATTAAGAAAGACTAATGGAAATTGTTGCGTTGATTTTTTTTGTTGAGGCTAAACATTTATTTTTTGAGTGCACTATGCTAGGCGGACGTCTAAGCAGCACCTGCTGCTGCTCAGTGACAACAGAAACCTCAGATCAATCACGTGCTTTCACTTTTAAGTCCACAAATACCGGAAAACACTCCCAATGACACCTTGTCACTGGCTAGTTTCAATGTTTTGACTTAGAATAGACTGTAGTCTACCACCAAAACAGTCATTTATTCATTTCTAAAAAAAAAAAAAAAGGTAAAAAAAAAGTTTTTTAAAAATAAAAAAAATGTTTTTAAAAATAAAAAAAATGTTTTTTAAAAATAAAAAAATGTTTTTTAAAAATAAAAAAAATGTTTTTTAAAAATAAAAAAAATTAAAACAATTTAAAAAAAAAATTAAAAAAACAGTTTTACAAGGGACGACCGTTCTTGATTAATTAAAAAAAAAAAACAAGACATGAGGCATCGTATTGTTTTACTATGTTTATAGTATAGTGCCACATCTCTCACAACTTTTAACCACCACTGTGCATAAACACGCATACACACACGCACGCGCGCACACGCACACACAGTTTTTGATGTAAACATTGCAGGCTTTAAGAGTGATACCAAAAGCAAGGTAGTTGTCGTCTGCTTCTGTCGACAGCATCCATTGTCACGAGTCCGTATGAGGATGACAGAATCAGCAGAAATGTTTGTTTTGTTCGTCGGCCAATCAGGAGCCAGTCAATCATGTCCTGTTGGATGAGTTAAAAATCATCTCCTCGCTTGTTTGTTTTTAATATCAAAATGTGGCTAAAAGGTTTATTTTGCCATATGTGGTGGGGGGGGAGGGAGGTTACGAAGCGGAACATCTAATAAAGATCCTTCCTGCGAGAAAAAGGCCTTGTGTGTCAATTCCCTTGTTTGGTCACGGGGCCGAGCACCTTGCGATACCAACCCGGCGCCATTACCTTTTCGCACGGACAAAGTACAAGGCGTTTGTTTTCGGGTAGTACTTCACGTTCTGTTTTTTGTCCATAAGACCGCCAAATATAATGAGCTCCCCGCGGCCCTGCACCACGGTGTGGAGGCTGGTCTCCGGCGGCCCCGGAACCGCAGCCGGAGTCCCGTTGCCGTAAACCCTCCAAGACACGGTGCCGGCGGTTTTGGCGCGGGACACATCTAAGACGTACATCTGCATGGGCTTGCAGTTGAGTGACTGATAAAGAGGTTTACCCACGTTCAGACTCTGGGGAGGATGGTGGCCGAGGCGCCGCGCAATTGGGGGGATGGCGTGTCCGTCGGCGCCCGCGGCCTGCGGCGGACTGGAGGAGGACGACGACGATGACGGGTTCCCGGGGGGGCCCGCTCCTGCTCCGGGAGACGTGCCCTGTGTTTGAAGGGAAGGCGACGATAATGAAGACGGTAAGGATGAAGATGTGTTTTTGACCGCCTCCAGGCCTCGTCGTAAGGCAGCGGGGGACACCGCCCCCGGGGGAGTGCGCGGAGATCCCGCGGGGGGTGTGTGCAGGCCGTTAGTGCTGGGCACTTCAGGGTGGTGAGCGGCTGACGGGGTGGACTCCCAGCCGTAGTCTGTAGAAGCAGGCGGATGGGGGCGAAGGGGTGGAGATGCAGTCTGCGCCGGACTGGTCCGCGGCGAAGGGGAGGAGCCATTCAGTAAGGGCGGATGCAGAGCCAGAGGGGGGCTATCGGGGCATTGTGAGGGAGACGGCTGCGGGGAGAAGGCTGGGCTCCCGTCTCTGGCACCGACTCTGGCCGAAGGTCGGGGTCTCAGAGTGCCCCATCGACCGTTAACGCACGGAGCCTCTTCGACGGCTCCCAGAACGACGCCGGCCGCCCCACTGCGAACGGGAGACTGGGAGCGCAAGGAAGGCGGTTCCGGGCCCAGAGGGGCGGGTATGGCACTTATGGGCGAGGGCCTGGAGTTAAGACTTGGGCTGAGTGGCGCGCGGCCGGATGGCGCCTGGGAAAAGACCACCACGCACTGGCCCACCTTGAGGTCGAGATGAAGACAAGGAGAAGAAAAGCCAGGTGAGATACAGCAGATGTTCATTAGCGTCAAAGCCAACTCACCCGACAAGCTGGGTGGCACCACAGCTCCGGTGCGCCGTGGTCCTCATTTTCCACCTGCAGCTGCTGCCACCTCCAGGTGGGCGCGTCCATGTGAAGCAGCCAGGCATCTTTGAGGAGCTGGTACACCAAACAACCATGATGTAGATCACCGGATATCATAAATACTTTAACAGTTTAAGACCAGTTGACAAATTGCAAGGATGTACATTTTGCACCATTGGATCTTTAGGAGGTTCTAAGTCAGGGGTCTCAAACATGTGGCCCGCAGGACACTATTTTGAGGCCCCCGCCTTGATATGAAAGTTTAATGTTAGTGCGGCCCGCGCAAGTTTGATATGGATGCTGTATGGTATCATGTACCCAGAAAAAATTATTACGTTTGATTAATGTTCATGTTAAAGGTTAAATAACTGTTAATAGTTATCCTCCCTATCCGTGTGGAAGTGGTACGTTTTTGGCTATTTAAGTTGAAAGGAAATAACTTGAAGGCTACCGTTTAGGTCGCTAGCTCTCTAGTTTGCGAGTTAGCATGTGTCTCAAGACCCTGCAGTTGCGCAATATGTTGTAAATAAAAAGAGTATAAATGTGACTATAGTCGTGTTTTGTCATGTCTACAGGGCTCTAATAATGCTTTGTTCATTTTAATCTGAAAAAATAATTTGTCTACCCACCAACTATATGTGGTTTCTTAAGTTTTTATTATTATTATTATATTTATTTATTTATTACTGATTGATTGATTTTCTTTATTCTTGATTTATTTATTTTTCATCTTATTTTGTGTAGAAAAATAAAAAGTAAGATATTTGAGAACAGTGGAATGTTTTATCAGAGCTTTTATTGTAGAAAATCGGAACCAAAGCAAAGTTTATTAATTTTTCTGTTTTTAATAAATGCGTTTTTTTTGGAAAACCTGATGCAGACCCTAGCTCCAGTGGCCCCCAGGTAAATTGAGTTTGAGACCCCTGTTCTAAGTAGATCTTCAAAAATGCTAAAAGAAGAAATTACATATATATATATTTTTTGGAGTAAGCAAAAAAAAAAAAAAAGCTCAAAAAGTGTAAAATATAAATTCTTGGAAATTTTCAAAAGGTCTTAAAATTCATCAGAGTGCATACACAGTAGACCCCAAAATGATCTGTAGCCCAGATCTTATTGGACAGGTTTATGTAAATATGATATTAATGTTATATTTAAGACATTGGCCTTTTGTAACGTTCTTGGGTCATTTCCAGGTATAAATGCCAAAAATGGCGACAATGAAAAGTACGAGTTACTTACAGCATTTGGGCCTCCACACCCTCCCAAGATGAGTAACGTCTGATCATCAATCACAATCTGGCGGGAAAATATGACGAAATGTTAATTAACTTTTGGTTCTGTGTCCGTCCCTGGTTTGGCAAAAATATGTTTACTTTTTTTTTTACTTTTTTTTTTTTTTTTTTTTAAATCAGAGGTAAAGCATCTTTGTTTGAAGAATTTGAAGAACTGAGACAAGAGCAGAGAAATTCCAAAACCAATTATTCCCCTCATTTATTGTTTCCGAGTCAATTTCCACAAAGCAGGATTCAATATTATATCTAAATATATATATTAAGTCTGTAAAAAATACTGCATTAACAGTGGTAACTAACTTATTAAGTTAATTTTTTAGTGTAATTAATTTTTAATTAATTAATCTTGTTTAAATCACAATTCATGTAAACCGGAAAACACAATATTTTTGATAATACTTAAACTTTTGTACAAAAGACTGGTTTACGAGTGTCCATTTTTTTTTATTGTGATGCAGGTACATTTTTATTACACTTTTATTAAAGAGGCAAGTAAAAAATGCAACTTTATCAGAATTCAGCAAGGTTGTAGTAAAATTGTAAAATTGACGGATTTTTATTACACTTTTAATTAGTGTACTTTTAAGAGGCAACTAAGGGTAAAAAAAGGGTAAAAAAAATGCAACTTCATCAGAATTTAAGATGTCCTCAGCAAGGATTGGTGGGTGGAATACATTAAAAGAGTTCGCGGGAACCACAAAATCCAAAGAAATGGATAGGTGCAGATACTGGAAGAACTAGAACGCTTTCTGTGCTAGCTGCTGAAAAGGAGTCCACAACGCTAGAATCATTTTAACCTTCCTCTTGTTTTACATTTTAATGCATAAAAAGAATCATATAATATTTGTTTATTGCATTAAGGATTTTTGACTTTGTCAGGAAACTCTATTTCAACAAAATAAAACAAAAAAAAATAATTTTTACTACATTTTAAAATGGTCTGGTTGAAATTATGACTGTATTATTAGGGTCGGTTTCGACACGGTTATAATAATATGACTATAAAACAATATTTTGAGCCAAAACTGAAATCATAAGTGTACAATTAGCCAACACAATGACAACCAGCTCCTCTTCTCATCATGGAAGCTTCAGGGGATTCTCATTTTGACCGCTTTTCCAGTATACCAGCAGAAAAACAATGTCCAGACATGTGAGGTGAATTCACTCATTTGATTGGCTGATTTCATATTTACAATTTGGATCATGGAAAGAATGGCAAGAAGTACAGTGAACCAAGATCTGGACCTGTTCTGCTTTTTGATTTCGCTTTATACTAAAGTTCTGTAACTGAAAACAATAACTTTTTCTACCTTTTCTACCATTTAAACCTGCAATAAATGCTTGTTTTGGCGCTTGTCTCATCAAACAATTACTGACATCTAGTGGCCAATACACAAGACTACAACCTTAACCAGCCCCTTCATTGCTACAGTAAACCTCGGATATATCGGACTCGGATATATATATAAATATGTTATGCTATTGTCTCAGTGAGATTAAAAAATAAAAGTGAGAGAAAAAACAAAAATATTCTTTAAAATACCTCAAATTAAATACAGTAAACCTCGGATATATCGGACTCGGATATATCGGAAATTCGCTCACAACGGACAGATAAAAAAGAACCGATTTTTCTGTAATGCATTTCCAATAAAAATTCATTGCATATATCGGATTTTTTATAACGGATTTCGCCTATTTCGGAAAAAATCTCCAGTCCCGTTCCAATGCATTTCCATGAAATTTCCCTCGCATATATCGGATGGCCGCATCGTGGCGCTCCGATTCGCCGAATCGTGACAGGCCGCTATACGACGTCATTTGCAGCGTTTGCAGCGTTGCCTGCGCGTCCAGGTACATTGGAAACATAGTCAAGGAAGTGCCTTTTTATAACGGATAAAATCCCATTTACGCATATACCGGATATAAATCCCATATATGCGTAAAACTGACATTTTCCGGTATACGCATATAACGGATTTCGCTTATATCGGACAAAACCAGTGGGAACAATTGAATCCGATATATCCGAGGTTTACTGTTGTTGCATATTTACCATGCAAAGGCCAAACTAGGCCACAGTATTTTGTTTATCGTGTGTCCCCTAAAATAATTCATTTTAATTACCTGTGACTGGCCACCTCGTGGGTGTGGGGAGGGGCCAGATATGGCTGGTTTAGACCAGGACCACTGTTCCAGATCCAGAACCCAGACCTCATTACTCCTAAAGAACAAGAAAAGCTTGTGTGAGATGTTGATTACGTGCACAAGGTAAGAAGTGCGTACATTTGCCGTGCTCCCAACGAGCCCCCGAAGACCACCATGACGTTTCCAATGACCGATGAGGAGTGGCCTGCCATGGGCGGCGGCCCGTGCGTGGTTACTATGCAGTTCCACCTAGGACAGCAGCAATGCGGATAAACAAAAGGATAAATGTCAAATGATGCTTCATTTCCACAGGTTTCACTTTCACTTCAAGCTCACCAGTTCTTTGACGGAGAGTAGGTGTGGATTTCGTCGAAAAATCGTTCCGGTTGGTGCAGCGGGTACGGACTGGGGCGGGTCCAGCCCCCAAACAGGACTAGCAGATCTTTGTGCATCACTAGGGTTGCTCCAGCTTTAGGGGATGGATAAGAGCCTGTCGAAAAAAAAAAGAGAATCCTTCCAAGTTTATTCAGATTTTAATCGAAAACAGGTGTCTCAAACACGCGGCCCGCGGGCCAAATGTGGCACGCAGGACACTAGTTTGAGGCCCCCGCCTTGATGTGAAAGTTTAATTTGGATGCTGTATGGTATCATGTACCCAGAAAAAATTATTACGTTTGATTCATGTTCATGTTAAAGGTTAAATAACTGTTAATAGTTATCCTCCCTATCCGTGTGGAAGTGGTAAGTTTTTGGCTATTTAAGTTGAAAAGGAAATAACTTG
The DNA here is from genome assembly GCF_030265055.1 of Doryrhamphus excisus. Taxonomy (NCBI): domain Eukaryota; kingdom Metazoa; phylum Chordata; class Actinopteri; order Syngnathiformes; family Syngnathidae; genus Doryrhamphus; species Doryrhamphus excisus. Next base: position 2,659,269 of record NC_080483.1, on the reverse strand, counting down.
GAGGCTACCGTTTAGGTCGCTAGCTCTCTAGTTTGCGAGTTAGCATGTGTCTCAAGACCAGGGGTCTCAAACACGTGGCCACCAGTTTGAGGCCCCTGCCTTGATATGAAAGTTTAATGTTAATGCGGCCCGCGCAAGTTTGATATGGATGCTGTATGGTATCATGTACCCAGAAAAAATTATTACGTTTGATTCATGTTCATGTTAAAGGTTAAATAACTGTTAATAGTTATCCTCCCTATCCGTGTGGAAGTGGTAAGTTTTTGGCTTTTTAAGTTGAAAGGAAATAACTTGAAGGCTACCGTTTAGGTCGCTAGCTCTCTAGTTTGCGAGTTAGCATGTGTCTCAAGACCCTGCAGTTGCGCAATATGTTGTAAATAAAAAGAGTATAAATGTGACTATAGTCGTGTTTTGTCATGTCTACAGGGCTCTAATAATGCTTTGTTCATTTTAATCTGAAAAAAATCATTTGTCTACCAAAGCAAAGTTTATTCATTTTTCTGTTTTTAATAAATGCGTTTTTTTTGGAAAACCTGATGCGGCCCAGTCTCACCCAGACCCTAGCTCCAGTGGCCCCCAGGTAAATTGAGTTTGAGACCCCTGATCTAAAAGAACCAAAGCCCAGCATAGACAACAGCAGTGGATGGGAGATAGCTGTGTAATACAAGGCCATGATGTTTCACCCCAGTTTACCGACATTGAAAAACATCACATGAATTTCAGCTTAATGATCCTAAAATAGCTGACAATAATGCATGTGTCACACTTAAGAGCCAAAGCCACAAGGCCTGGCCCGTGATTCTGACTATCACTCAAAACATCCACGCATACAATAAATACAATCAAATAAATTAATACATAAACAAGAATAAAGGAAATAGAAGTGGAAAACACTGTAGTTGTAGTCATACGACTCAAATGTGATTACAGTAAACCTCGGATATATCGGATTCAATTGTTCCCACTGGTTTTGTCCGATATAAGCGAAATCCGTTATATGCGTATACCGGAAAATGTCCGTTTTACGCATATATGGGATTTATATCCGGTATATGCGTAAATGGGATTTTATCCGTTATAAAAAGGCACTTCCTTGACTATGTTTCCAATGTACCTGGACGCGCAGGCAACGCTGCAAATGACGTCGTATAGCGGCCTGTCACGATTCGGCGAATCGGAGCGCCACGATGCGGCCATCCGATATATGCGAGGGAAATTTCATGGAAATGCATTGGAACGGGACTGGAGATTTTGTCCGAAATCGGCGAAATCCGTTATAAAAAATCCGATATATGCAATGAATTTTTATTGGAAATGCATTACAGAAAAATCGGTTCTTTTTTATCTGTCCGTTGTGAGCGAATTTCCGATATATCCGAGTCCGATATATCCGAGGTTTACTGTATTTAATTTGAGGTATTTTAAAGAATATTTTTGTTTTTTCTCTCACTTTTATTTTTTAATCTCACTGAGACAATACCATAACATATTTATGTGGTTTCTTAAGTTTTTATTATTTTATTATTTGCCCTTTTATTATTATTATATTTATTTATTACAGATTGATTTTCTTTATTCTTGATTTGTTTATTTATTTTTCATCTTATTTTGTGTAGAAAAATAAAAATTAAGATATTTGAGAACAGTGGAATGTTTTATCAGAGCTTTTATTGTAGAAAATTGGAACCAAAGCGAAGTTTTTTGTTTTGTTGAACTTTTTTGTTTTTAATAAATGCATTTTTTGGGGGGGAAAATCGGATGCGGCCCAGTCTCACCCAGACCCGAGCTCCAGTGGCCCCCCAAGTAAATTGAGTTTAAGACCCCTGCTTTAAAATGTCAGTAATAAAATATCTATTTCATCATGTCAAATCAGGTCTGAGAGCCACATCAAGCCGGTGAGCCATAGGGTCCCTACCCCTGCTCCAGAGTGAAATAAAAAATATTTGTAAAAAAATCTGTGATTTCAGTATCCGCACCTGAGGTAGTCATACCTGAGGCTAGAGGGCGGATCCACTCTTTGCTGTTCAGGTCTAGTCTCCATAAATCGTTGAAGGCAGCATTGCAGCTACTCTGGGTGCAACCCCCAAACACGTACATGGACTGGTTGGAATCGTAATAACAAGCACCTGCAGAAAGACAGAACAGTGAAAAACATTGTTTAACTTAACTAACTTAACTAGCTCTCTAGTTTGCGAGTTAGCATGTGTCTCAAGACCCTGCAGTTGCGCAATATGTTGTAAATAAAAAGAGTATAAATGTGACTATAGTCGTGTTTTGTCATGTCTACAGGGCTCTAATAATGCTTTGTTCATTTTAATCTGAAAAAAATCATTTGTCTACCCACCAACTATATGTGCTTTCTTAAGTTTTTATTATTTGCCGTTTTATTATTATTATATTTATTACTGATTTTCTTTATTCTTGATTTATTTTTCATCTTATTTTGTGCAGAAAAATAAAAAGTAAGATATTTGAGAACAGTGGAATGTTTTATCAGAGCTTTTATTGTAGAAAATTGGAACCAAAGCGAATTTTTTTTGTTTTTAGTAAATGCGTTTTTTGGGTTTTTTTTGCGGCCCAGTCTCACCCAGACCCAAGCTCCAGTGGCCCCCAAGTAAATTGAGTTTGAGACACCTGATTTAGAATAATAATTTCTGGTCACCTCGCTAACCGTCTCAAGTCCCTGCAAAGTAAGAGTTGCTATGTGATGCAAACAAAGAAAATAGGAGTGTAAAGGTGACTATTGTGGTGTCATTTCATGTCTACACGGTTCCATTAATGTTAAAAAACATATTTAGGAAGTCATCAACAGGTTTTTTATAACAAAAAAAATATTCCATTGATTAACATTGAAATCCTACATCATGGAAATTTGTTTATTGTGGTTATTGTGTACCGCTATAAAAACGAGAGATGACTGTAGATTGAATCAACAATCTGAAGTGGTTAACTTATTTTTTAACACAATGTTAAAATGCCCGTACAGCTGATAAAGGTTGTGATAAGTTTACCCTGGAACTGATTCATTGGCCGTACATTAATTAGACAAATCAGGTCAAGCGGATCCCCAGAAAGGAATGCGCTTGACCTTTTCACTGTCTTGACAATGGCGACGCTGGGAGCTGTGACGCTTTCTAAATGGACGCCGAGCGATGAACAACTCGTTTGTCACGCGCGTATACTGACTGTGTGAAAAGCGCTGAGTGATGGGAGTTCCGGGATACGGGTACGTCCGACTTTCCCATTGGATGTTTCCCTCCTGGACGGCCCTCAAGAAGCCATGGTAGCACTGATAGGCAACACCTGGTGAAAGGGGAACACCTCCACGGTTAAAAGCATACATCCAAATCTGATATCATGTACAGTATGTTACCTTTAATGAGGCGATACCACTGCTTGCACACCAGCGCAGCCGTCTTGTGCTCCTGGTAAGGTGACAGAAATGACAGAATGTACTCCAGAACTTCCTCTGGGAGCTCCGCCATGGTTCTCCCTCCAGCTTTGGCACAAGTGTCCATGTTCAATTCTCCTCCGTAGGACCCCATCTTTGCCTCGGCCGCTTCTGTTATTCCAGCAGGATCGGTGGCATTGTCTTCTGTATCCATGGCAACAAAACATCCATCATCATGGTCAGTTGTATGGGACATTATTGTTATCTGTCGGGACAAGAGACACAAGAGTCATACAGTGGAAGACACTTATATCGACGTTGATGTTGTTGTAGCCGAAACCGAATCCAAAGCAAATCATTGCTTGTGACTTGGGCCGCGTTACATAAGAACAATGGGCCGTAATAAAGGATTTCTCAACCCGGATTCTTCACATTTCTTATGATATTGTAGCAACGGGAGTACAGTCTTGCCTCATTTTTCTCAAAAATCTATTCATAAATGATTACCGTTTTGTGGTTGGCGAGGCGTAGTATTAGTCGAAAAAATATTAAAACACAAAGGCATGTAGTATTCCGGCCACTGAGCATCAGTAATGTTCCATTATTGAGACATAAATAAAATATTAAAATATTACCATCACACTGCATACAGTCAAGCCATGGCATGTACGACACATTCTCCTCCCATTCTGTGGGGAAGTGGTATTTTTTCTGGCTTCTGTGCCCTTCTTCTTTACTACATTTAGAATACAGTAAATAAATTGAAGGCTACCTAGTTAGCTCGCTAGCTTGCTAATGGCTGTCTTGTGTCCCTGCAGTGATTACGTAACCTGTGCATCACATGTGGTGTACACAAAGAATAACAACAGTGTAAAAGGTATAAGGGTGTTATTTTATGTCTACGTGGTTTTAATGATGGGAATTGTTGTACTTAGAAAGGCAAACAGGTTTTCTAGGTTCTAACCACAAAAATGTTCCATTTATTAATACTGAATCCGACTTTGCAAAAATTCATTTATCGCGGTTGGGTCTGAAACCAATCAACCGAGATAAACAAGTTGTCATTCAAGTGTTGGGTAATATAAGGTTATGCTGTTAGCCTGCTGGTAACTTAAAGAAAACTTACATTTTCTTTGGAATTTTGCCCATCATGCGCAATCCTTATCATGAATCCTACTTTGCAAAAATTCACTTATCGCGGTTGGGTCTGAAACCAATCAACCGAGATAAACAAGGAGTGACCGTGTTGTCATTCAAGTGTTGGGTAATAGGGGGTTATGCTGTTAGCCTGCTGGTAACTTAAAGAAAACTTACTTTTTCTTTGGAATTTTGCCCATCATGTGCAATCCTTATACCGAATCCTACTTTGCAAAAATTCACTTATCGCGGTTGGGTCTGAAACCAATCAACCGAAATAAACAAGGAGTGACCGTGTTGTCATTCAAGTGTTGGGTAATAGGGGGTTATGCTGTTAGCCTGCTGGTAACTTAAAGAAAACTTACTTTTTCTTTGGAATTTTGCCCATCATGCGCAATACTTATACCGAATCCTACTTTGCAAAAATTCACTTATCGCGGTTGGGTCAGAAACCAATAAACCGAGATAAACAAGGAGTGAACAAGGAGTGACCGTGTTGTCATTCAAGTGTTGGGTAATAGGGGGTTATGCTGTTAGCCTGCTGGTAACTTAAAGAAAACTTACTTTTTCTTTGGAATTTTGCCCATCATGCGCAATCCTTATACCGAATCCTACTTTGCAAAAATTCACTTATCGCGGTTGGGTCAGAAACCAATAAACCGAGATAAACAAGGAGTGACCGTGTTGTCATTCAAGTGTTGGGTAATAGGGGGTTATGCTGTTAGCCTGCTGGTAACTTAAAGAAAACATACTTTTTCTTTGGAATTTTGCCCATCATGCACAATCCTTATACTGAATCCTACTTTGCAAAAATTCACTTATCGCGGTTGGGTCTGAAACCAATCAACCGAGATAAACAAGTTGTCATTCAAGTGTGGGGTAATAGGGGGTTATGCTGTTAGCCTGCTGGTAACTTAAAGAAAACATCCTTTTTCTTTGGAATTTTGCCCATCATGCGCAATCCTTATACCGAATCCTACTTTGCAAAAATTCACTTATCGCGGTTGGGTCTGAAACCAATCAACCGAGATAAACAAGTTGTCATTCAAGTGTTGGGTAATAGAAGGTTATGCTGTTAGCCTGCTGGTAACTTAAAGAAAACTTACTTTTTCTTTGGAATTTTGCCCATCATGCGCAATCCTTATACTGAAGAACTACTTTGCAAAAATTCACTTATCGTGGTTGGGTCTGAAACCAATCAACCGAGATAAACAAGGAGTGACCGTGTTGTCATTCAAGTGTTGGGTAATAGGGGGTTATGCTGTTAGCCTGCTGGTAACTTAAAGAAAACATACTTTTTCTTTGGAATTTTGCCCATCATGCGCAATCCTTATACCGAATCCTACTTTGCAAAAATTCACTTATCGCGGTTGGGTCTGAAACCAATCAACCGAGATAAACAAGGAGTGACCGTGTTGTCATTTAAGTGTTGGGTAATAGGGGGTTATGCTGTTAGCCTGCTGGTAACTTAAAGAAAACGTACTTTTTCTTTGGAATTTTGCCCATCATGCACAATCCTTATACTGAATCCTACTTTGCAAAAATTCACTTATCGCGGTTGGGTCAGAAACCAATAAACCGAGATAAACAAGGAGTGACCGTGTTGTCATTCAAGTGTTGGGTAATATAAGGTTATGCTGTTAGCCTGCTGGTAACTTAAAGAAAACTTACTTTTTCTTTGGAATTTTGCCCATCATGCGCAATACTTATACCGAATCCTACTTTGCAAAAATTCACTTATCGTGGTTGGGTCTGAAACCAATCAACCGAAATAAACAAAGAGTGACCGTGTTGTCATTCAAGTGTTGGGTAATAGGGGGTTATGCTGTTAGCCTGCTGGTAACTTAAAGAAAACTTACTTTTTCTTGGGAATTTTGCCCATCATGCGCAATCCTTATACTGAAGAACTACTTTACTGACGGAGTGACACCTCACCACATCACAATGGCTAGCTAATGGTTGACTAGCGTGTTGTGTTGTGTTGTTGTTGTTTGTTGTTGAGTTTGTATAGCGTTCCTTACAATGTTACCATGTCAAATCTTTGATCTTTGTTGATCGTCTGGGAAGGAAGTGCTGCTGATGACCAAAGTACAGCAAAATACTGCAAGTATTGCATGTTATATCATAAATGTACCAACATTGTCAAAGTATAACTATAAAACCTTGTTGGATGGTTTTTGTAGGTGGAATTGATGTGTCCCATTATGTGCATGAATTAGCTACCTCTTTTTAGCTGTTTTTATATCTTTAGAAAACTATGTTCATACCCAAGAAGAGGAGTTGCCTAGCCGAGTTAGCTGCATTGACATGTAAGATTACTGTAAATGTAAATAGCTTGCCGTACATTATCCAGTGTTGTTTTGTAGATGCCAATAAAAGGCTGATTTGTGCACAGTCATGCTGTCTTGTTGACATTCTGCTGACATTACAATATTTGATGCGCTATCGGAGATGCTGCACTAATTTTCTTGTATATCCAGAGCACACTGGCAATGCATGTGTACATGTGCAATCTAAAAAAAAAAATTATACAGTAGAACCTTGGTTCCACTTGATTGATATGGATGGAATCCCCATCAAAAGTCCTTGATCTCAGTGAGCTTCTGCTTGGCTTCGGACATTTCGGCCAGGATCATGGCCCTGAAGATTGGTATTACGCAAGCCGACAATAGCTTGTGACATGGTTACTGAATCAATTTTTCCCATAAGAAATAATGTAAATCCAATTAATCTGTTCCAGCAAGCCAAAAAATGTTAACACAAAATACGTGTTAATAGTTTTACAAATGGAAATGCATATAAACACATTTAAATGATGAACAAAGACAAATTAACATTAACGAGATCAATGCGGACACCACCTTCCTGTTTTGCCATGACTATAACCCAAAATAGAGCCAAAAAAGTTATCAAGCTTGTAATAAAGAAGGTGAGAAACACTATTGAAAATAACTTGGGGCCAAACAGGAAGGTTATGTCCCGTGTTGATCTTGCTGCCACACTGTCTAAGGAACATCTTCAATGAAGGTAAATGTAACCTTAAATGTTCATTTAGCCCTTTCATATGTCATATGTCGTAAAATAATAATTATTATATTATTATTATGCAAAATATGCAAATATAACAATATTATTATATATAATTAACATAATAATTAGCATTAATATAATAAATATAATAATCATAATAATAATATAATAATTATTATTTTAATTTTTATTATTATTATGTGCTTGTGTCTCTTTTTTCAGGAGCACTTTGTAAACAACAGACCATGTCAAACAACGAAATTGATAAAACCATCAAAAGGTTGGCTCAGGCCATGATGCCAGGTTGTATGTTGAGTTTAAATTAAATACATTTTAAAGATTTGGCGGGCCGTATTCAAACACTTGGCGGGCCGGATGTGGCCCCCGGGCCGTAGTTTGCCCACCACTGGTATAGAACAATGTCGAGTGCATTATTGAATATTTACTCAGAGTCACTATTGCAAGAGTGCGTTATGAAAATAATAAATGTTGACTTTTAATGCAGTTCGGTGCAGGATCGGATATATCGATAGTCCGGTTATATCGATATTTTTTCAGACTCCCGAGAATATCGATATAATGAGACTTTACTGTAGGGTGTTGTTGACGTTTGTTTTGTTTTTTTAATCCAGAAGGCTTTAGATGTGCAATACTATGTGTGTCCTATTACGTGCAATCTTAGCTGCGCCTTTTCGGCTGTTTTTATATGTTTACAATGCACAGAAATGACAAAAAGAAACATATTCATGTCTCACAGTGATTGTGGAAAATGGGAAAAACACCAAAAGTGCCTTTCAGCCAGTTCAATTGAATTTGGATGCATATGTGAACTGAATTGACCATATAATACATGCAATAAAAAATATCAACAAAGAGTGAATGAACACAGCCTGCTGCAGCATCATTGCAGCCAGCACTGCTGCAACCACTGCGACCCATTTAAGGTTTATATTATTCCACTGCAATGGCAATGTCGAATGTTTATTACACCGCTGTATTGAATGACTACAAACACTGCAACCATTTTGGACCTCGGAGTACCTTTCTTTCTGAGCCCTCCGGCGGACGTCTTAATTGTTTTCATTGTTCGAAACGCCCTTTCTTCTCTTCCATATCCATTCCACTATATCGTTAGCCGCACTAGCTTAGCCATCATCATAACGGAAACGTTGCAGTGCTTCAGGTATTCATCAAATAAAGACGAGTGGTTAGCACAATCGGGTAATGTTGTGGGTTTGTTGTTACTCACAAAACAGTGTGACAAAAAGCGGCGTTTAATGACGTTTTTTTTTTTAAAACGCCCGAGCCTCACAAGTGTTATGCTAATGTTGGTGGCTAGCCTGACACGAGCATTTCAGCTCACACACGGGAATATATTTACAGTGCACAAAACGTTATGGATTAGAAATATTGTTTTAAAATTTTGTTAATAAAGCGATGGTGTAACCACTCAAAAGTATCAATGACATGGCCATCGATGCCCATCGAGAGTGTAAACAGATGCTCACGTCCTTCCTCTCTTCCTGGCTGGTTGCTAATCTGGGCTAACGCTAGCTTCTAATTAGCTCGCATATATTTAGCCGAGCTTTCACGGAATGACGTTGACACTTTCGGTGTCTTTTTTACCGTCGGAGCGTCGACAGATCCGCCGTTTAAGACGTTGCTCCCCCGTGGCTGCGTGTTCAAGGTCCGCTCGTCCACGGTTATCAGCTCCGGTGGGTTCTCAGCAGCCGCCGAGCAGTCGCCATCTTGCGCTCTGCAAATGCGCGTCCCTCCGCAGCACAGCGACGACTCCTCAAGCGGCAGACGCGGCAGCCAGGCGGGTGTGGGTGGGTGTTTAGGTAGTCAGTGGGCCGGTCCTATCACTGGAAGGGTGGGTCCTCCTTTGCCTGGGACCTCCCGTGGGGGGGATGTGTGAATGTCACCCTTTTCATTCTTTAGAAAATTGATGCTAAACACTGCATTTTGTCATTTGTGTTTATTGATGTGGTGTACTCCGTTTACATTTACAACAGTAATATGCTTTATTAATTTAGAAACTCAGCAAAGAACATTTAAAATATTACTCAAGCTCATAATAGCCCAAATGCTGACACTACCGTTGATATCGACACTATTCAGTATTGGATCCATCCGCCTAACAGTACTTTGAGAGAGGTGGGCGATACTTCAAATTTTGGTATCGATGCGATATCAAGCAAATGCTGGGTAACTTTTCCATAATTTACAACGGACTATTAGACCCACAATGGAATAAATGTATACATCTGAGGAAAAAAAGTTGTAATATTCAGAGAATAAAGTCGTAATATTCTGAGAATAAATTCATACATTTGTGAGAATAAAATTGTAATATTACGAGAATAAACTCACAATACTACAAGAATAATGCCGTATTTTTACCAGAAAAATAGTTGTAAATTTATGAGAATGAAGTCGTAATTTTATGTGAAAAAGTTGTAATATTATGAGAATAAAGTCGTAATATTATGAGAATAAATTCATACATTTACAAGAATAAAGTTGTAAATTTACAAGAGAAAAAAGTTGTAATATTACGAGAATAAATTCATAACACTACAAGAATATTGCTGTATATTTACCAGAAAAAAAGTTGTACATTTACAAAAATAGTTGTACATTTATGAGAAACAAGTTGTAATTTTACAAGAAAAAAGTTGTAATATTATTAGAATAAAGTCGTAATATTATGAGAATAAATTCAGCTTTATTAATTTAGAAACTCAGCAAAGAACATTTAAAATATTACTCAAGCTCATAATAGCCTAAATGCTGACACTACCGTTGATATCGACACTATTCAGTATTGGATCCATCTGCCTAAGTACTTTGAGAGAGGTGGGCGATACTTCAAATTTTGTTATCGATGCGATATCAAGGAAATGCTGGGTAACTTTCCGATACTGATACTACAATCTGAAGGTCATTTGATAATTTTGTCTTCAATTTCTTGATTGCGGTTACAATCAGAATAAAACACAGGAAAACAATATTTGTATGAATACACTTTGATCAATTTAACAAAATATTAATACAAAACTAGCAACAAAATAATCATATGATTGCCAAAAATGAAGTATAGTCAGTGCAGAATAAAGAAAAAAAGTAAAACATTCAGATGCTTTCTTTTTTAACCCTTAAAGTCTTCCTGTGTCCATAAACTTAACCGAGTTCACAATCTCACAAAACATGAACATCACTTCACAAATATAGATATTAGTGAAAATAAACATTACAAACAATATACAGTACATTTGAACGACACTGCAAAAACACACATATTTGTGAAAATAAACAACAATCAATGAAAAATATCGCAAATAATAACACCAGTACATCGATACTATCAATACTTGGATCGACCTTCCCCCTCATTCCACCGCCACCACAACAACAAGGAAGGATTAAGCTAGCAGGCTAACACGCGGCCAGAAAAAATTGCTAACCACACCGGGAAGTCCAGCCACCGGAGACCGGGAAAAGTAGCAAAATATCAGTATCGGTATCAAGCGAATAGACTCCGCTTCCCATTCCGTAGCCTCTGTGCGGATGGGAAGCAGTTAGCTGGTGTGGAGCCGAACAGGGAAGCAGGCGACGGTGTGTTAAAATGGAGGATGAGGAGGTTGCAGAGAGCTGGGAAGAAGCGGCGGACAGCGGGGTAAGAACCACAAACACCACAAACTAGTCTAAAATGGTTCCCGACTTTATTTTAGGTACATGTATTTAGGTAAGATGCATTGTTTAGTTTGGTACAATCGGATTTATTTTGCTAACAAGACTAGCCGGGCTCTCCGGAAGGCCCCATTGACAAGGTATCTTAACGCGCTATGTCCATTTTCCGTGGTTTTCATTGATGCTAGTTTTTTTTATTTCAATTTAAATTGAAATGAAATTTATTTGAAGCTGGTCGTCGTGGAAGTGACGAGCTGCATTGGATTGGAGCGTCACGGCAGTGTGTTGTGGTTATGACAAAATATGAGCTATAATGATGATAATGGTGACGTATTCATAGCTGCTTTTATTTAAGTTATGTTGGGATAGCATCCACTCTATGCTACAGCAGTAGCGTATACATTCAAAGGACTAACGGCGTTAGAAATATATAGGTTTTGTTTTACCTCGGAAGTACGACAGCACGGCTGCTAATGACGTCACTTCCGAGTTTTCTCTCCTTGCTGCTCGCAAGTCGGAAATCCAAGATCGACGCCTCCAATTGAATGTTGAATGTTTTTAATTCAACAGTCATTTCCCCCTTTTCTATAATTTACAACGGACTATTAGACCCACAATGCAATAAATGTATACATCTGAGAAAAAAAAGTTGTGAATTAATGAGGAAAAAGTTGTAATATTCTGAGACTAAAGTCGTAATATTCTGAGAATAAATTCATACATTTGCGAGAATAAAGTTGTAAATTTACAAGAGAAAAAAGTTGAAAAAAAAATAGTTGTACATTTATGAGAAAGAAGTAATAATTTTACAAGAAATATGTTGTAGTATTATGAGAATAAAGTAGTTTTTTTTGTTTTTTAAAAATTTATTCTCATAATATTATGAGAATAAATTCAAACATTTACGAGAGAAAAAAGTTGTAATATTACGAGAATAAATTCATAATACTACAAGAATAATGCCGTACATTTACAAAAATAGTTGTAAATTTATGAGAAAGAAGTCGTAATTTTACGAGAAAAAAGTTGTTATATTATGAGAATAAAGTCATAATATTATGAGAATAAATTCATACATTTCCAAGAATAAAGTTGTAAATTTACAAGAGAAAAAAATTGTAATATTACGAGAATAAACTCACAATACGACAAGAACAATGCCGTATATTTACCAGAAAAAAAGTTGTACATTTAGAAAATAGTTGTACATTTATGAGAAAAGTCATAATTTTACAAGAAAAAAGTCGTAATATTATGAGAATAAATTCATACATTTGCGAGAATAAAGTTGTAAATTTACAAGAGAAAAAAGTTGAAAAAAAATAGTTGTACATTTATGAGAAAGAAGTAATAATTTTACAAGAAATATGTTGTAATATTATGAGAATAAAGTAGTTTTTTTTGTTTTTTAAAAAATTATTCTCATAATATTATGAGAATAAAATCAAACATTTACGAGAGAAAAAAGTTGTAATATTACGAGAATAAATTCATAATACTACAAGAATAATGCCGTACATTTACAAAAATAGTTGTAAATTTATGAGAAAGAAGTCGTAATTTTACGAGAAAATAGTTGTAATATTCTGAGAATAAAGTCGTAATATTATGAGAATAAATTCATACATTTGCGAGAATAAAGTTGTAAATTTACAAGAGAAAAAAGTTGTAATATTACGAGAATAAACTCACAATACTACAAGAATAATGCCGTATATTTACCAGAAAAAAAGTTGTACATTTACAAAAATAGTTGTAAATTTATGAGAATGAAGTTGTAATTTTACAAGAAAAAAGTTGTAATATTATTAGAATAAAGTCGTAATATTATGAGAATAAATTCATACATTTGCGAGAATAAAGTTGTAAATTTACAAGAGAAAAAAGTTGTAATATTACGAGAATAAACTCACAATACTACAAGAACAATGCCGTATATTTACCAGAAAAAAAGTTGTACATTTAGAAAATAGTTGTACATTTATGAGAAAAGTCATAATTTTACAAGAAATATTATGTAATATTATGAGAATAAAGTCATTTTTTGTTTGTTTTTGAATTTATTCTCATAATATTATGAGAATAAATTCGAGAGAAAAAAGTTGTAATATTACGAAAATAAATTCATAATACTACAAGAATAATGTGGTACATTTACAAAAATAGTTGTACATTTATGAGAAAGAAATCGTGATTTTACGAGAAAAAAGTTGTAATATTATGAGAATAAATTAACAATACTACAAGAATAATGCCGTATATTTACCAGAAAAAAAGTTGTACATTTACGAAAATAGTTGTACATTTATGAGAAAGAAGTTGTAATTTTACAAGAAAAAAGTTGTGATATTATTAGAATAAAGTCGTAATATTATGAGAATAAATTCATTTGCGAGAATAAAGTTGTAAATTTATGATTGAAAAAAGTTGTAATATTACGAGAATAAACTCACAATATGACAAGAATGGCGTACATTTACCAGAAAAAAAGTTGTACATTTACAAAAATATTTGTAAATTTATGAGAATTAAATCATAATTTTATGAGAAAAAAAGTTGTAATATTATGAGAATAAAGTTGTAATATTATGACAATAAATTTGTACATTTACGAGAATAAAGTCGCCCATTTACGAGAGAAAAAAGTTGTAATATTACGAGAATAAATTAATAATACTACAAGAATAATGCCAGAAATCACCAGAATTTACCAGAAAAAAAGTTGTACATTTACAAAAATAGTTAAAAGTCGTAATTTTATGAGAAAAAAGTAGTAATATTATTAGAATAAAGTCATACATCTACAAGAAAAAAATAATAAAGGGCATGCTGCATGTCTCCCCAGGAAATCGAGAGAAGACTCGAGGCAAAGCTGAAAATAAATCAGCAGGCAAAGTAAGTACAATATTGAAATAAAATAAAAAAAATAAAAACCCACACATCTATTTCATTTTTTTGTTTTCATTTGCTGAAACCTCATCTGTGCAGGAAGTCCACTTCAAGTTCACCCGTGAGAACCGCCATCGTGATCCAGGACTCATCTCTTCCTGCAGCACCGCCACCGCAAATTCGAATTTTAAAACGTCCGTCAAATAACGGCACTGCGGGGAATGCCGCGTCTTCATCTCGACCTTCCCAGCAGATGAAGTCTTTGGCGCAACGTGAGGCCGAGTACGCCGAGGCCCGGCGGAGGATTCTGGGTAGTGCTTCATCGGAGGAGACCCCTCAGGACAACCCATGCCAAGACAGGTAAAAAAAAAGGATACTTCTTCTTGGTGCATTCAAGGACCGCCCAACCAAGTGGGACAAGTTGCCGCTGTCAATAAGCAACATAATCATGCAAAAACTTTTTAAATGTATGTGATTTTTAGAAATAAAATATTGTCCCATATTTTATTTATTTATGTATTTATTTAAAAAAATTGATAAGCATTCATTCATTTTCTACCGCTTTTTCCTAGCGTGGGTGCCGGAGCCGCACTAACATTAAACTTTCATATCGAGGCGGGGGCCTCAAACTAGTGTCCTGCGGGCCACGTATGGCCCGCGGGCCGCGTGTTTGAGACCCCTGGTCTTGAGACACATGCTAACTCGCAAACTACAGAGCTAGCGACCTAAACGGTAGCCTTCAAGTTATTTCCTTTCAACTTAAATAGCCAAAAACTTACCACTTCCACACGGATAGGGAGGATAACTATTAACAGTTATTTAACCTTTAACATGAACATGAATCAAACGTAATAATTTTTTCTGGGTACATGATACCATACAGCATCCATATCAAACTTGCGCGGGCCGCACTAACATTAAACTTTCATATCAAGGCAGGGGGCCTCAAACTAGTGTCCTGTGGGCCACATTTGGCCCGCGGGCTGCGTGTTTGAGACCCCTGATATAGATATATATTTTGCGCGGGTCACATTTATACTCTTTTTTTTATTTACAACATATTGCGCAACTCCAGGGTCTTGAGACACATGCTAACTTGCAAACTAGAGAGCTAGCGACCTAAACGGTAGCCTCCAAGTTATTTCCTTTAAACTTAAAAAGCCAAAAACTTACCACTTCCACATGGATAGGGAGGATAACTATTAACAGTTATTTAACCTTTAACATGAACATGAATCAAACGTAATAATTTTTTCTGGGTACATGATACCATACAGCATCCATATCAAACTTGCGCGGGCCGCACTAACATTAAACTTTCATATCAAGGCAGGGGGCCTCAAACTAGTGTCCTGTGGGCCACATTTGGCCCGCGGGCTGCGTGTTTGAGACCCCTGATATAGATATATATTTTGCGCGGGTCACATTTATACTCTTTTTTTTATTTACAACATATTGCGCAACTCCAGGGTCTTGAGACACATGCTAACTTGCAAACTAGAGAGCTAGCGACCTAAACGGTAGCCTCCAAGTTATTTCCTTTAAACTTAAAAAGCCAAAAACTTACCACTTCCACATGGATAGGGAGGATAACTATTAACAGTTATTTAACCTTTAACATGAACATGAATCAAACGTAATAATTTTTTCTGGGTACATGATACCATACAGCATCCATATCAAACTTGCGCGGGCCGCACTAACATTAAACTTTCATATCAAGGCAGGGGGCCTCAAACTAGTGTCCTGTGGGCCACATTTGGCCCGCGGGCTGCGTGTTTGAGACCCCTGATATAGATATATATTTTGCGCGGGTCACATTTATACTCTTTTTTTTATTTACAACATATTGCGCAACTCCAGGGTCTTGAGACACATGCTAACTTGCAAACTAGAGAGCTAGCGACCTAAACGGTAGCCTCCAAGTTATTTCCTTTAAACTTAAAAAGCCAAAAACTTACCACTTCCACATGGATAGGGAGGATAACTATTAACAGTTATTTAACCTTTAACATGAACATGAATCAAACGTAATAATTTTTTCTGGGTACATGATACCATACAGCATCCATATCAAACTTGCGCGGGCCGCACTAACATTAAACTTTCATATCAAGGCGGGGGCCTCAAATTAGTGTCCTGCGTGCCACGTATGGCCTACGGGCCGCGTGTTTGAGACCCCTCATCTAAATGTCCTTACATGCTAAACAGATTTCCTGAATCAGGCATCATGTTATATGGCGTATTATTGGGCTTTATTCGATGTTATGTTGTTATGCAAATTTGGAACAGCCGGATCGGAGCATGAGGGGATAGAAAAGAAGGAAAAAAAATCAGTCAAAAATTCTAGTGATTCACCTTGGTTGTGTTTTGATCTAATCATTATCTTCATTCCTCTAGGTCAGTTCGTATGACGACGCAGCAAGCAGCCTCGGAAGCAGTTCGCCCCAACAATCACGCCATCCGCCAGCCCACCGGCCCCGACGGCACCTCCGGTTTCCGACTTTGCAGATAAAACAGAGCTGCTTGCTTTCTAAGCGGTCAAATGAAGAGCAGCGAAAAGGAGGGGCGAAGAGCAGAGCGGCAACGTGAAGATATACACAATGAACTTGTCCACACGCTCTGCGCTCGGCCGATACGGTCTTTGGTCTCTGCCTCATTTTATCCCTCCATGGAACGATGAGAGGGGTTGGCAGAGATTTGCAGCGTACCCCCCCCACAATCCTACCACTTCCACACTGTGAAGGAGGCTTTTTTTTGCCTAGCATCCCTAAACACTGTGATACTTTGCTATACCACGAGGTGCCCTTTGAATGCTACACCCGTGGAGAGGTGAGTGTGCGGGCTTGTCGGGTGTCGGTCCCTTCGAGGTGAATTCGGCGAGCCGCGGGAACGTCCCATCGGAGCCGGGCTTCCCGCTCATCACGCAAGTTGAAAGGGGGAGTCGGCCAAGGGTTGAGCGACCGGAATACAAGGCGGGTCATCCTGGTGTCACACTTTGAGGTGTAGTTCTAACACGTTAGGGGCCCGAAACTGCACCCCGCAGCCTGCAGGCCGCCACCGGGTGCTGGGGGCTGCCGAAATGTCACTGCAGCCCTTTGCCGAATATAAGGTTAGCGTTTCATTCACATTCAAGCAATAACAAATTTATTTCATCACCCCGTTTTCTGTGTTCAAATGTGGACTTTTATTTTGGAGGACTGTTTAAACATCAAAGTAGTCAATTTAATCGCAAATACTGTAGACTAGGGGTCTCAAACTCAATTTATTTGGGGGCCACTGGCGCTAGGGTCTGGGTGAGACTGGGCCGCATCAGGTTTTCCAAAAAAAAACAAAAAAACAAACTCATTTATTAAAAACAGAAAAATTAATAAACTTTGCTTTGGTTTCAATTTTCTACAATAAAAGCTCTGATAAAACATTCCACTGTTCTCAAATATCTTAATTTGGATTTTTCTACACAAAATAAGATGAAAAATAAATAAATCAAGAATAAAGAAAATCAAACAATCAGTAATAAATAAAGAAATATAATAATAATAAAACGGCAAATAATAAAAACCTAAGAAACCACATATAGTTGGTTGGTAGACAAATTATTTTTTTCAAATTAAAATTAACAAAGTATTATTAGAGCCCTGTAGACATTGTCTTAAATGTTCCTGTTTTAGAAAATGAAACAAACGTATCACTCGGATACTGTGAACATCCAGCAGCAACACGACGTTTTGGCTTGACTGCTATTTTGATGAAAAATATACTGAACCAAGTCGACCATGTTTACTCTGATTTAGCGGATTACGTCACTTCATGCCACCCCCCATCTCCCCCCCAAGTCAAGCCAAAACGTCGTGTTGCTGCTGGATGTTCACAGTATAAATGGGGTGCATTAGCTGAAATGTCCAAAATTATTTCAGGCATGAACGACAAAAGTAATTTTTCAAATTTACCATTCGCTTTCAAAATTTGCAAATGATGGATAACATATTTAAGCTAAGTTGATAAATCATGTCAAGGGGACCCTTTAAGTGCCTGCAATGTATTAGCTTTTCAAAAGTAAACAAAGTGTCGTCCCGTGAAAATATATCTGTGCTATATTTGCAGTAAAATTAATAAATTCATGTAGAAGTTCAGACATTTCATACGAAAATAATTTTTTTTGCCATCACTTAATTCATGCAAACTTTTATGACTCTGCCTCTTAAAAGCATCGGATTTGAAAGTAGTTAGGAACCGGAATCGTTCAAATTCTCGATGGCTAACTCCAATGATCGTACGCCAGGGCTGGGAAATTATTCTGAAAAGTGACTTTTTTTTTGTTGCCTAAGCAACCCGAGAACGGAAAAAAAATATTTTCATTATGAGGATTCTTTAGGAATATAGTCGTTTTTTTTTTACACTATTACGCAATTTTACACTTACGGTATTCTAATCAGCTAGTCATTCAGAGCATTAAAATGACATTTTTTACCCCTATAATTTAATTAAATTTTTACTTTTCACACACTTTTGCCTTAAATCTTTAAACCACAAAGACGTGTGTTGTTTTTTTTTTTTTTTTAAGAAGCATGTAATGATAATGCTTGTCTTGGAAACATTACTAAAAAATAAATCATTGCTACAACACTTTTAGAGAACCTAGTACAGTAAACCTCGCATATATCAGATTCAATTGTTCCCACTGGTTTTGTCCGATATAAGCGAAATCCATTATATGCGTATACCGGAAAATGTCCGTTTTACGCATATATGGGATTTATATCCGGTATATGCGTACATGGGATTTTATCCGTTATAAAAAGGCACTTCCTTGACTATGTTTCCAATGTACCTGGACGCGCAGGCAACGCTGCAAACGCTGCAAATGACGTCGTATAGCGGCCTGTCACGATTCGGCGAATCGGAGCGCCACGATGCGGCCATCCGATATATGCCAGGGAAATTTCATGGAAATGCATTGGAACGGGACTGGAGATTTTGTCCGAAATAGGCGAAATCCGTTATAAAAAATCCGATATATGCAATGAATTTTTATTGGAAATGCATTACAGAAAAATCGCTTCTTTTTTATCTGTGCGTTGTGAGCGAATTTCCGATATATCCGAGTCCGATATATCCGAGGTTTACTGTATATTTTGTAAATTGCTGTGATAGAATCCATCCTTTTGTTTTGATGCTTATTTTGCACTGAACAGGAAGTCATTGTGTCATTGTTTAATGTCGTGTAAGTTATGTTTTTGGCGACATAAACTGACCCATTTGGGTTTGAGATTTTAACGTCGACAAATGCCGGAACTTTAACATGTTGGACTGGAAGTTGCTGAGCTGGTCAACATAAACGGGTTCCACTGTATCCCTTTTTTTTTGGTATTGTGCAATTCCTGATCACTGGTTTTGTCCGATATAAGCGAAATCAGTTATATGCGTATACCGGAAAATGTCCGTTTGACGCATATATCGGATTTATATCCGGTATATTCGGCGAATCGGGAGCGCCACGATGCGGCCATCCGATATATGCGAGGGAAATTTCATGGAAATGCATTGGAACGGGGGCGGCACGGTGGTCTAGTGGTTAGTGCGCAGACCTCACAGCTAGGAGACCAGGGTTCAATCCCACCCTCGGGCATCTCTGTGTGGAGTTTGCATGTTCTCCCCGTGCATGCGTGGGTTTTCTCCGGGTACTCCGGTTTCCTCCCACATTCCAAAAAAACATGCTAGGTTAATTAGCGACTCCAAATTGTCCATAGGTATGAATGTGAGTGTGAATGGTTGTTTGTCTATATGTGCCCTGTGATTGGCTGGCGACCAGTCTAGGTGTACCCCGCCTTACGCCCAAAGACAGCTGGGATAGGCTCCAGCACCCCCCGCGACCCTTGTGAGGAAAAGCGGTAGAAAATGAATGAATGCATTGGAACGGGACTGGAGATTTTGTCCGAAATAGGCGAAATCCGTTATAAAAAATCCGATATATGCAATGAATTTTTATTGGAAATGCATTACAGAAAAATCGGTTCTTTTCTTATCTGTCCGTTGTGAGCGAATTTCCGATATATCCGAGTCCGATATATCCGAGGTTTACTGTAGTTGGAATAAAACATTCAATTTGTCAGTCCAAATCACTTTCTTTATTTGGTTCTTTTACACAAACGAATCATGACATTAATGTAAACAATAAAATAAATTAATGTTTGGATTGTAGAATCACCTGGTAAATTAGTATTTCAGTGTAATTTGTATTTTAATTAAGATAGCAGCAACACACACACACACACACACCTGGGAAAGGTTATATAGCATATGCTACTGAGGCTCTGTTGGTATTAAAAAAATCCTCAGGGTCGTATATTCATGACTACTAATACTTGCATGTAAACATTCAACTTTGCGTAGGGGCACAGATGACGCCATGCAATGACACGGAATTCAATCAATGAACTTCAATTAAGAGTATCGACCACGTGCATAAATATTGTGTAACTATTTCATCTGCTCATGACGCTCACTTTTATTCCAGTTGGACCGCAGTAGTTTGGGGCTTTGTTGATGTCATATTTAGAATCATGGAGAAGCAGATGGAAAAAAAATCCCTTTAATAAAACTACCATGAAATAACGTGATTTGTGTTTTTCATTTTTGTTGTTTTGCATCTTTAAAAATTAGACCTTCTTTGATTTGGTTTATTCCAGTATATTTTATGTCATTTGCTGTTCGCATAATTCAAAGAGAGTCTGTTCTGCCACTGAAAGAAGAAAAAAAATCCCAATGGGAAGTCATAATTATGAGATAAAAAGTTTAAATGACATGATTAGATACAAAAATCATAATTGTGAGATAAAAAAGCATAAATTATGGGATTAAAAAGTTACAATTATGAGCTGAAATGTCCAAATTATGATATAAAAAGTCATAATTATGAGCTCTAAAGTCAAGATTATAAAATTAAGTCATAAATATGAGATAAAAAGTCCAAATTATATACTCTCATATATATGAGTCTCATATAGTCTCGTATATGAGACTATATCGTCCAAATGATATAGTCTCATATATGACAATCATATATGAGACTATATCATTTGGACTTTTTATCTCATATTTATGACTTAATTTCATAATCTTGACTTTAGAGCTCATAATTATGACTTTTTATATCATAATTTGGACATAATTGTAACTTTTTAATCCCATAATTTATACTTTTTAATCTCACAATTATGATTTTTGTATCTAATCATGTCATTTAATGCACCTATGGACTGTCAATGTTCTCTGCTTCATGAAAAATATGGAAAAGTTGTAATTATTAGATAAAAAGTCTAAATAATGACATACGAAAGTTAAAAATATGACATAAAAAGTGGAATTTCTTTTCATATTTCATATTATTTTGCAAAAAAATCGAGATTGACATGAAAAGTCCTAATTATAATTATGACTTTTTATCTCAAAATATGAAATATGAAATGAAATTCCACTTTTTTTTCATAATTATGACCTCAAAAGTCAAGATTATGAAATTAAGTCGTAAATATGAGTTAAAAAGTCCAAATTATATAGTCTTATAATTATGACTTTTTATCTCAATCTCGATTTTTTTGCAAAATAATATGAAATATGAAATGAAATTCCACTTTTTATGTCATATTTTTAACTTTTGTATGTTATTATTTAGACTTTTTATCTAATAATTAATTTTCCATAATTTTCATGAAGCAGAGAACATTGACAGTCCATAGGTGCATTAAATGACATGATTAGATAGAAAAATCATAATTGTGAGATTAAAAAGTATAAATTATGGGATTAAAAAGTTACAATTATGAGCTGAAACGTCCAAATTATGATATAAAAAGTCATAATTATGAGCTCAAAAGTCAAGGTTATGAAATTAAGTCATAAATATGAGATAAAAAGTCCAAATTATATAGTCTCATAATTATGACTTTTTATAAAAATAAAAAAGTCATAATTATGAGCTCAAAAGTCAAGGTTATGAAATTAAGTCATAAATATGAGGTAAAAAGTCCAAATTATATAGTCTCATAATTATGACTTTTTATCTCAATCTCAATTTTTTTGCAAAATAATATGAAATATGAAATGAAATTCCACTTTTTATGTCATATTTTTAACTTTCGTATGTAGTTATTTAGACTTTTTATCTAATAATTATGACTTTTCCATAATTTTCAGAAAGCAGAGAACATTGACAGTCCATAGATGCAATTTGTCTCCTGAACAGAGGGGGCGCTGTAGTAAACACACAGCATCTCTTTGGAGTTTCGTTTCCTTTGTGGCTTCAACGGCGGCCGAGGTGTTCAGTGAAAGTCGGAAGTTGGGAGTTTCGCCAAGTGACACTTGACAAAATGGCAGAAGATAATAGTTACGAATCCATGCTGTGCGTTAAACCGGAGGTCCACGTCTATCGTATCCCCCCACGGGCGTCGAACCGCGGATATCGGTAAGAAATTGGTTGCTTTCACGACTAGGTCCGCAACTGTCAAGTTGCTAGCTTGAAGTTGCTAGTAGACCCATTATCGGACACTCAGTTGGCGTCGACTATTTATTATTTATTTTAGTTTTTTTGTCCGACTTTTCACTCACAACATTCTGAAAGATTATTAGCATTTATTCACAACGTCAAACTGTATCAAATAGCACATTACTTTTTTTCCTCTCAAACTCGTCATCTTACACATTATGGCAACTTTATGACTATTTATATCAGGTCCTAAGCGCTAAGTGATGAGTTGGTGCATTTTCTAGTTTACCTTTTTATAACATTTTCTACGTTTAACACCAAAGTACAAGATTACTGGGTCTGTTCTGACTTTTTGAGAATTTGACTTCCTCTTGTTGTGAAACTGGACAGTTGACATTGAGGTCGTCTGTTTGTACGAACGAGTGTGCTAAATTCCAGTATGCTAAATAAACTGCCCTTGGGTGCTTTCTATGCATGTAGAACAGGGGTTTCAAACTCAATTTACCTGGGGGCCACTGGAGCTAGGGTCTGGGCAAGGCTGGGCCGCATCAGGTTCCCCCCCCCCCCCAAAAAAAAACGCAGAAAAATATACACATTTTTTCAGCTCTGATAAAACATTCCACTGTTCTCAAATATCTTAATTTTTATTTTTCTGCACAAAATAAGATGAAAAATAAATAAACAAATCAAGAATTAAGAAAATCAATCAATCAGTAATAAATAAATATAATAATAACAATAAAACGGCAAATAATAAAAACTTAAAAAAACACATATAGTTGGTGGATAGACAAATGATTTTTTTCAGATTAAAATGAACAAAGCATTATTAGAGCCCTGTAGACATGACAAAACACGACTATAGTCACATTTATACTCTTTTTATTTACAACATATTGCGCAACTGCAGGGTCTTGAGACACATGCTAACTCGCAAACTAGAGAGCTAGCGACCTAAACGGTAGCCTTCAAGTTATTTCCTTTCAACTTAAATAGCCAAAAACTTACCACTTCCACACGGATAGGGAGGATAACTATTAACAGTTATTTAACCTTTAACATGAACATGAATCAAACGTAATAATTTTTTCTGGGTACATGATACCATACAGCATCCATATCAAACTTGCGCGGGCCGCACTAACATTAAACTTTCATATCAAGGCGGGGGCCTCAAACTAGTGTCCTGCGGGCCACATTTGGCCCGCGGGCCGCATGTTTGAGACCCCTAGTCTTGAGACACATGCTAACTCGCAAACTAGAGAACTAGCGACCTAAACGGTAGCCTTCAAGTTATTTCCTTTCAACTTAAATAGCCAAAAACTTACCACTTCCACACGGATAGGGAGGATAACTATTAACAGTTATTTAACCTTTAACATGAACATTAATCAAACGTAATAATTTTTTCTGGGTACATGATACCATACAGCATCCATATCAAACTTGAGCGGGCCGCACGAACATTAAACTTTCATATCAAGGCGGGGGCCTCAAACTAGTGTCCTGCGGGCCACATTTGGCCCGCGGGCCGCGTGTTTGAGGCCCCTGATGTAGAATGACTCCTCATGCATGTATGCTATTTTATCAGTTGACAAGAGTGGCCCTACAAGTGTTATCAGTGCGGAACCCAGGTATAATTTACTAACTGTCACGGGATAATTAAAAATGATAACTCGGTGGTTTATCTGAGTACTGGAAATGCGTAGGTGGTATTATATAATGGACAGCACTTTAATGCTGATATTTGTCCTTTGTAGTGCAGCCGACTGGAAGCTGGACGAGCCTGCGTGGAGTGGGAGATTGAAAATCACGGCAAAGGGCAAGATGGCCTTCATCAAGTTGGAGGACAAAAACACAGGTAAACAAAGAAAATGCTTGTTTATTTACAGTGGTATGAAAAAGTATGGGCACCCCTCCTGACAAAACATGTCCAGTTGAGTCAGGTTTGATGGTTTCCGAGCTTGGACAGCCCGCTTTAAATCACACCACACACTTTCAATAATATTTAGGTCTGGGGACTAAGATGGCCGTTCCAGAATGTTGTAGTTGTTCCTCTGCATGAATGCTTTAGTACAGGGGTCTCAAACTCAATTTACCTGGGGGCCACTGGAGCTAGGGTCTGGGCGAGGCTGGGCCGCATCAGGTTTTCCAAAAAAAAACAAAAAAAAAACGCATTTATTAAAAACAGAAAAATGAATAAACTTTGCTTTGGTTCCGATTTTCTACAAGAAAAGCTCTGATAAAACATTCCACTGTTAAGTAACTGTCAAATATCTTAATTTTTATTTTTCTACACAAAATAAGATGAAAAATAAATAAACAAATAAAGAAAATCAATCAATCAGTAATAAATAAATATAATAATAATAAAACGGCAAATAATAAAAACTTAAGAAACCACATATAGTTGGTGGGTAGACAAATGATTTTTTTCAGATTAAAATGAACAAAGCATTATTAGAGCCCTGTAGACATGACAAAACACGACTATAGTCACATTTATACTCTTTTTATTTACAACATATTGCGCAACTGCAGGGTCTTGAGACACATGCTAACTCGCAATCTAGAGAACTAGCAACCTAAAAAGTAGCCTTCAAGTTATTTCCTTTAACTTAAATAGCCAAAAACTTACCACTTCCACACGGATAGGGAGGATAACTATTAACAGTTATTTAACCTTTAACATGAACATGAATCAAACGTAATAATTTTTTCTGGGTACATGATACCATACAGCATCCATATCAAACTTGCGCGGGCCGCACTAACATTAATCTTTCATATCGAGGCGGGGGCCTCAAACTAGTGTCGTGCGGGCCACATTTGGCCCGCGGGACGCGTGTTTGAGACCCCTGCTTTAGTAGAATTGGAGCTGTGTTTAGGGTCATTGGGTCAGAACAAAAAATTTGTTCTCAATCAGAAATCACTCCACACTCTTTATTGCCCTCTGGTTCTACCATATCTTACATATTGTGTGGAAAAAATGGGCTAATAACTATAAAAGCAATCTTCACTCGCTAAATGTACTGCAAAAAAGGTCAGTAAGGATAATTCATAATGCCGCCTACAGAGAACATACTAACTCCTTATTTCTAAAATCACAAATATTTCAATATTTGCTGATATAGTTCATCTTCAAACAGCTAAAATAATGCATAAGGCTAAAAATAAGCAATTAGCTAAAAATGTCATCCAATACTTCTCTACAAGAGAGGAGAAATATGATCTCAGGGAAGAAGTACATTTGAAACACTTCTATGCTAGGACTACGTTATGCTAGCCATAGCATTTCAGTATGTGGAATCAAACTATGGAATGGATTGAGTAAGGAAATCAAACAATGCACAACGATGAGCCAATTCAAGAAACAATACAAGCAGTTGATGTTTGCTAAATACAAGGATGAAGAGTCTTGAACCAGTCATGATGTGCTATATATATCACTATATTGACACTTACTATGGTACCCATTATGGCATTGGATGCTCATATCACCTTGTACTTCGGTATGAGGTACATTATTAAAAAAAAAACTGCATTAAACTGTATTATGGAAAGCAGGAAGTGAACAAATGTAACAGTTACTGATTGTAAAAGTACCAGATGGAGGGGTAAGATGTAATAAGCTTTGTGCCCAAACTTTTTCATACCACAATATTCATTTATTTATACAGTATTATATTTATTTGTATTTGTTTAGTTTTCAATATTTTTTGTTTTTCTGTAAGATACTAGTTTTTTGAGTCGCTATTGAATTAATTTGATTTTTTTCATTTTCACTAAAACATTTTTGTTGTGTTTATTAGAATTTACTTATTTTCTTTATGAAAGTATTAATATCTATTAAAATATTTACACAAGTATTTTCATTATAGTGTTTTTCCTATATTTCTTTGTTAGATTATTTTGAATATTCTTAAGCTTTTTTTACCTGCATCTATCAGCGTTCTTAAAAAAACTTTATATGTTGGTTTTTCTGTCTGAGCTATACTTCCTGTAATTACATTTTGAAAAATAATATTTGTAATTATAATTCATTCATTCATTCATTTTCTACCGTTTTTCCTTACGAGGGTCGCGGGGGTGCTGGAGCCTATCCCAGCTGTCTTCGGGCGAGAGGCAGGGTACACCCTGGACTGGTGGCCAGCCAATCACAGGGCACATATAGACAAACAACCATTCACACTCACATTCATACCTATGGACAATTTGGAGTCGCTAATTAACCTAGCATGTTTTTGGAATGTGGGAGGAAACCGGAATACCCGGAGAAAACCCACGCATGCACGGGGAGAACATGCAAACTCCACACGGAGATGGCCGAGGGTGGGGTTGAACCCTCGTCTCCTAGCTGTGAGGTCTGCGCGCTAACCACTCGACCGCCGTGCCGCGAGGTACATTATTAAAAAAAAAAAAAAAAAAAACCTTAAACTGTATTATGGAAAGCAGGAAGTGAACAAATGTAACAGTTAGTGATTGTAAAAGTACCAGATGGAGGGGTAGGATTTAATAAGCTTTGCTTCTTCCTACTCCTTTTGGACATGTGGAACTGGGAACTGATTATGTGATGCATTCAATTGTAATCTGATGCATGTTCAAATGAAATAAAACCATTACCATTACCATTATTAAACCCCAGACCATCACACTACCACCACCATATTTTACTGTTGCTATGATGTTCTTTTTCTAAAATGCCGCCGCATTTAATGGGACACACACCTTCCAAAAAGTTCAACTTTTGGGTTATTTTGGTAGGTCAGCCACTCCCGGGAAGGTTCACCACTGTTCCACCTCTGAATGGCTGAAGAAAAACAAAATAAAGACTCATTGCAAGTTATTACAAACACTTCATTGCAGTTTATTGCTGGGTGGCCCAACTAGTTACAAATACTACTTGTCACACTACTGCATAGCCATAGAAGCATTCACACGTATGGATAATCTGAAGTCTTCATTAACATAACATGCATGTTTTGGGATTGTGACTTATTATGTTTATTTTCTCTCTTAAAATCATGCATATTTAATATTTTTTTTTTCCAGCGAATGTTCCAAGTTGTGCTTACTCTGTACTACTGTACCACTGTACTACTGTCTGTCTGTATTTGCAGGAGAGCTTTTTGCCCAAGCTCCTGTTGATCAGTATCCAGGGAGTGCAGTTGAAGCAGTCACAGACTCCAGCAGGTATTTTGTCATCCGGATAGAGGATGGAAATGGTAAGACACTTTCATATTGACCATATTACAAAATTTTAATATGGTGCACTTTTTTCCAAGTAGAATTTAGGGAAGGGGTGTCCAACTACTGTATAGTCCCTGGCTGTTTTTTTTTTTATTTTTTTTTATTTTTTTACTGGCACATATTCTAAAAATAAACTCTAAAAACAAACAAACAAAAAAATCTATAAATTTTACAATAATAAAGTCAAAATATGAATCAGAATCAGAAATGGTTTATTGCCAGGTATGATCAAACACATACCAGGAATTTGTTGAAATTTGTTGAAATTTATGAAAATACAAAATATACAGAATAAACAGTATAAATATATATGCACACACTGTTTTTTTGTTTGTTATTCCTAAAGTCGAAAAAGTAGCAAGAAAATTAATATTTTGCTGAAAAATAATGTAGCGTTGAAATATTAAAGAAAAAATATCTAATGTTTTAAGTCAAAATATGATAAAATAAAAACTTAGCTTGGGGTAAAGTGAGAAGGCGAGAATACATTCAAAATATGATTAGAATGTATCTTTTACTCTGTTTACTTGCTTTTATTCAACTCCAAACGCTATACAAATAAAATGTATTATTATTATTAGAATAATGTAAGAATACTACAGTAAACCTTGGATATATCGGATTCAATTGTTCCCACTGGTTTTGTCCGATATAAGCGAAATCCGTTATATGCGTATACCGGAAAATGTCCGTTTTACGCATATATGGGATTTATATCCGGTATATGCGTAAATGGGATTTTATCCGTTATAAAAAGGCACTTCCTTGACTATGTTTCCAATGTACCTGGACGCGCAGGCAACGCTGCAAACGCTGCAAATGACGTCGTATAGCGGCCTGTCACGATTCGGCGAATCGGAGCGCCACGATGCGGCCATCCGATATATGCGAGGGAAATTTCATGGAAATGCATTGGAACGGGACTGGAGATTTTGTCCGAAATAGGCGAAATCCGTTATAAAAAATCTGATATATGCAATGAATTTTTATTGGAAATGCATTACAGAAAAATCGCTTCTTTTTTATCTGTCCGTTGTGAGCGAATTTCCGATATATCCGAGTCCGATATATCCGAGGTTTACTGTACAAGAAAATTTCTGAACGTTATTTAAGAAAAAATATGAAATATTGGGGGGAAAATAGAGGGTAAAAAGCACATTTTTTACTAATAGGCTTTTTCACCTATATCACACAGCTGAGATTTACCTAAAACTTTAACTAAAAATTTAACTAAAACTTATAGCTTTTTCACATATATATCTACTTGTGTGGCGTTACTAAATATCAAAGTGGCCCAAAGTTTGAATCCTTTGATTTTCTACGTGGCCCCCTGCTGGAAAACCTTTGGACACCTCTGAGACTGCACATTCTAAATCACTAGGGGGCGCCATAGTATAAATGAACGAGTAATGCGATGTTACATCAAAATACATGTATGATTTGTCAAATATGTCATGTAAAAATTACAGCTCTATCTCCCATCTTTTTTAAAAGGCCGCCATGCTTTTATCGGGCTTGGATTCGCTGATCGTGGAGACTCCTTTGACTTCAACGTAGCTTTACAAGACCATTTTAAGTAAGTCTTTAACATGTTGTTACCAGTCACTGTGTTGTATCATGGTTGTGGGATGTTTTTTTTCTGCACTATAAGACCTAGGGTTGGAAACTAAATATTCCAACTCCTGGATCGATAAGAATCAGCCATAAGTCCTTAGAATTAATCGATTCAATAATATTAGTGCGGCCCGCGCAAGTTTGATGTGGATGCTGTATGGTATCATGTACCCAGAAAAAATTATTACGTTTGAATCATGTTCATGTTAAAGGTTAAATAACTGTTAATAGTTATCCTCCCTATCCGTGTGGAAGTGGTAAGTTTTTGGCTATTTAAGTTGAAAGGAAATAACTTGAAGGCTACCGTTTAGGTCGCTAGCTCTGTAGTTTGCGACTTAGCATGTGTCTCAAGACCAGGGGTCTCAAACACGCGGCCTGTGGGCCAAATGTGGCCCACAGGACACTAGTTTGAGGCCCCTGCCTTGATATGAAAGTTTAATGTTAGTGCGGCCCGCGCAAGTTTGATATGGATGCTGTATGGTATCATGTACCCAGAAAAAATTATTACGTTTGATTCATGTTCATGTTAAAGGTTAAATAACTGTTAATAGTTATCCTCCCTATGCGTGTGGAAGTGGTAAGTTTTGGGCTATTTAAGTTGAAAGGAAATAACTTGAAGGCTACCGTTTAGGTTGCTAGCTCTCTAGTTTGCGAGTTAGCATGTGTCTCAAGACCCTGCAGTTGCGCAATATGTTGTAAATAAAAAGAGTATAAATGTGACTATAGTCGTGTTTTGTCATGTCTACAGGGCTCTAATAATGCTTTGTTCATTTTAATCTGAAAAAAATCATTTGTCTACCCACCAACTATATGTGGTTTCTTAAGTTTTTATTATTTGCCGTTTATTATTATTATTATATTTATTTATTACTGATTGATTTTCTTTATTCTTGATTTGTTTGTTTATTTTTCATTTTATTTTGTGTAGAAAAATAAAAAGTAAGATATTTGAGAACAGTGGAATGTTTTATCAGAGCTTTTATTGTAGAAAATTGGAACCAAAGCAAAGTTTTTAATTTTTTTTGTTTTTAATAAATGTAATATAGTAATGTGTTACTATAAAATGAACAAACAAATGTAATATTTCAAGTTAATTAACACAATAAGGTTTATGTGTGCAAGAGTACGTGGTACATGGTTTCAGGTCAAATGTCTGAAGGGGTACGTGACTGGAAAAAGTTTGGGAACCACTACTCCCTACTAGTATTTTCACTGTACTGATATCATCACGCTCTTCTTTCTAAAGGTGGGTAAAGCAAGAAGGTGAGCTGGCCAAAATGGAGGCATCCCAGAGTACTGAACCGAAGCTGGACCTCAGCTTCAAGGAGGGGCAGACCATCAAGATCAGCATTGGGGTTAGTGTGTTCGTTAGTAGAATGAGCCAGTATGATGTCGGTATGAAAACGTTTTTGGCTTATTCTTGGATGTTCGAAGTACATTATAAAAAAATACTCAATGTTTTGACCACGCTAAAAACTTTCAAGGTGGAAATATATCACATCAATTCCACCCTCGGCCATCTCTGTGTGGAGTTTGCATGTTCTCCCCGTGCATGCGTGGGTTTTCTCCGGGTACTCCGGTTTCCTCCCACATTCCAAAAACATGCTAGGTTAATTAGCGACTCCAAATTGTCCATAGGTATGAATGTGAGTGTGAATGGTTGTTTGTCTATATGTGCCCTGTGATTGGCTGGCCACCAGTCCAGGGTGTGCCTCTCGCCCGAAGACTGCTGGGATAGGCTCCAAGACCCCCTGCGACCCTCGTGAGGATAAGCAATAGAAAATGAATGAATGAATGAGTTCTCCTCCGATTTTGTGTGGAAGTGGTAACTTTTTGGCTTCTTATTTTGTCTTTCCCCAACCTCGGCCATATCTGCGTGCAGTTTGCATGTTCTCCCCGTGCATGCGTGGGTTTTCTCCGGGTACTCCGGTTTCCTCCCACATTCCAAAAACATGCTAGGCTAATTCTAATTAGCGACTCCAACTTGTCCATAGGTATGAATGTGAGTGTGAATGGTTGTTTGTCTATATGTGCCCTGTGATTGGCTGGCCACCAGTCCGGGGTGTACCCTGCCTCTCACCCAAAGACAGCTGGGATAGGCTCCAGCACCCCCACGACCCTCGTGAGGATAAGCGGTAGAAAATGAATGAATGAATAATCTGAGTGAAATGTTACAATTCTTTGTGGCAGAACATCAAGAAGAAGGACGCATCAAGTGCTAAGCCCCGGCCCGCAGCTGGAGGTTTGCTCCCACCACCACCAGCAGTCAAGGCTGGAGGTGTCATCCCACCACCTGGCGGCCAGCAGCACACGGCCACACCAGCGCAAACAAACACGGGTGATTCACTTTCTGTTCTTAGACTACAAAAATATTGTTTTTTTTTGGGCGTCAAAAGACTTGACAAAAAATTTGATAGAATATTAATAGTCGTGGGCTGCACGGCGGTCGAGTGGTTAGCGCGCAGACCTCACAGCTAGGAGACCAGGGTTCAATTCCACCCTCGGCCATCTCTGTGTGGAGTTTGCATGTTCTGCCCGTGCCCAAAGACAGCTGGGATAGGCTCCAGCACCCCCAGCGACCCTCGTTAGGATATGCGGTAGAAAATGAATGGGAAATTTTCAATTCATAATTCAATTTTTTTCTATATATATATATATATATATATATATATATTGAAAAAAATTGTTTTTTAGCATGTTTTTGGAATGTGTTAGTGTTCTTACAAAGAACACTAAACTCATCACACACCAACTTAACACTCAAAAGGTGTAATTATGAAACCAGCTCAACTGAATCATTCATTCATTCATTTCCTACCGCTTATTCTCACGAGGGTCGCGGGGGTGCTGGAGCCTATCCCAGCTGTCTTGGGGCGAGAGGCGGGGTACACCCTGGACTGGTGGCCAGCCAATCACAGGGCACATATAGACAAACAACCATTCACACTCACATTCATACCTATGGACAATTTGGAGTGGCTAATTAACCTAGCATGTTTTTGGAATGTGGGAGGAAACCGGAGTACCCGGAGAAAACCCACGCATGCACGGGGAGAACATGCAAACTCCACACAGAGATGGCTGAGAGTGGAATTGAACCCTGGTCTCCTAGCTGTGAGGTCTGTGCGCTAACCACTAGACCGCCGTGCCGCTGAATGGGAAATTTTCAATTCATAATATCAATTTGGCTGGCATTCCATTTTTTTTTCTAATGAACATAAAAATGTCTTTTGCAAAGTTTTGAGGAAATCCATTGAGATTTCGGGGTGCCACCTCACACATAAAGTTTTGTAAAATTTCGGAAAATGTGCAATTTCTAGTCTAATTGCCAAAAAGTTGACCTGGAAATGTTGAATACAATAAACTTGTATACAGCATCATTTTCTATAGGGTTATGAAAGGGGGCCCAGACCAAAGACCAGAGGGCAGCATCTTAGGAGAGCTGGTGGGTTGTGCTGCATAGTACCTAAAATACTACATGGACAAGTGTATATCACATTATGTAGTACTACAGTACCACTCTCAATAAATATGAGGCATCAGCAATACTGTCTACTCTATATTACTCTTGTTGATGTTATGCTTGCTCAGCTATTAGCTAATGTTAGCTACAGTAGAAGCAATGAGCACTAAATATTCTTATAAATATGACTACAAATTATTCAAATTACAAAGACAAAACCGCAAATTTGCTAGTAATATGTAATAGGAGTATAAATACCAACAAAAACATAAAGATCACCTCACATCTCCATGGCGACCATTGAACTATTCACCACTTTATTCCACAAAAACAGATGTATGGTGGTACCCCTAAATAATCATGCATTGGAAAAATATTTAGTATGTGGTCTTTTAGTACCCAGCCATATCAAAATTCAATAATTGTGTTTTTTGATGCACCCTAATATATAATAATATAATATATTTTTAAAAAAAGGAAGGTCCTCATACAACCACCCCACTCACATGACCCATCCTCATTCCTCCCAAATGCAGCCCCTCTTTTAGACTTTGGGTCTCCCAGCTCCGAAACGCAGCCCAACTCTGACTTGTGGGGAGACTTCACGTCGGCCGGCTCCAGGTAAGTATCCCAGCGCCATTCATCACCATATCCACTTCCTGTCACAGTCCCGTTTGCCTCTCCTCCACAGCTCCACTACAGATGCCGTCAAATCAGGATGGGTGCAGTTTAGTTGAGTGGCGGGCCGGAGGGAGCTCGTGCTCCCGCGTGCACCCGCTTGGTTGCATACATTCCGCGGACGGAGATGATGGTTTGGGAAGAAAAAAAAAACTGGTTGGACTCCCTCACAGCACCCAGCCAGCGAGGATCACATGAACCCTAGCTTGCTCTTTAGGGGGAACCACATGGTCACATGTATATACATGGTGCATACATTACACCTTTACACTCTATGCAGGTGGACCACTCTTTTAGTAGCATGGAGTCGCTTCCCTCTCTGGCCTTAAATCAAACTTCTCCTTTTATTTCTGGGATAGTCACACTGCATCCCTGATCAGGATCCTGTACAGAATCAAATCAAAGCATTTCATTGTCTTCCTTTTCTTTCTCCAGTCTTCTCAAAGTTTGTGTGTTCAATAACTATTCCCATTCTTTTCTTTTAGGAGGCCCTGCAATACTGAGCTTGGTAGTGCTGGTGTGTGTTGTTTTTTTTTTTACATTTAAAGATTTTAAAATTTTATTGAAAGTCTCAGATATACTGGATGAATTCATATATGTCGTTTATTTCTTTGAAATCTATTACAATGCTTTTCATGTGCCTTTTACTAAAAAGGAATTTCCTTTAATTTTATTCAAAAGTTGCACTGAGTATTTGAATAAGTGCCTCTCAGTAGAAGAAAAAAAAATAATTGTACAAAATTCTATGTAAATAAACAATGTATTAAATTTCCTTTTTCTTTTGATTTTGTTTAAATCTGTTTAGTCGTATCAATAATAGTTTGACACAAGCTTAGGTCAGTCTCTCCAAGATCCTTTAAGGGATGTGCAGGGTTAGTCAAGGATCCATCCGTCTAACGCAGGGGTCTCAAACTCAATTTACTTGGGGGCCACTGGAGCTCGGGTCTGGGTGAGACTGCATCAGGTTTTCCAAAAAAAAACAAAAAAACATATTTATTAAAAACAAAAAAATGTAAAAAACTTTGCTTTGGTTCCAATTTTCTACAAGAAAAGCTCTGATAAAACATTGCACTGTTCTCAAATATCTTGAAAAATAAGATTAAAAAAATAAGATGAAAAATAAATAAACAAATCAAGAATTAAAAAAAATAATCAGTAATAAATAAATATAGTAATAATAAAAGGGCAAATAATAAAAACTTAAGAAACCACATATAGTTGGTGGGTAGACAAATTATTTTTTCAGATTAAAATGAACAAAGCATTATTAGAGCCCTGTAGACATGACAAAACACGACTATAGTCACATTTATACTCTTTTTATTTACAACATATTGCGCAACTGCAGGGTCTTGAGACACATGCTAACTCGCAAACTAGAGAGCTAGCCACCTAAACGGTAGCCTTCAAGTTATTTCCTTTCAACTTAAATAGCCAAAAACTTACCACTTCCACACGGATAGGGAGGATAACTATTAACAGTTATTTAACCTTTAACATGAACATTAACCAAACGTAATAATTTTTTCTGGGTACATGATACCATACAGCCTCCATGTCAAACTTGCGCGGGCCGCACTAACATTAAACTTTCATATCAAGGTGGGGGCCTCAAACTTGTGTCCTGCGGGCCACATTTGGCCCACGGGCCGCGTGTTTGAGACCCCTGGTCTTGAGACACATGCTAACTCGCAAACTAGAGAGCTCGCGACCTAAACGGTAGCCTTCAAGTTATTTCCTTTCAACTTAAATAGCCAAAAACTTACCACTTCCACACGGATAGGGAGGATAACTATTAACAGTTATTTAACCTTTAACATGAACATGAATCAAACGTAATAATTTTTTCTGGGTACATGATACCATACAGCATCCATATCAAACTTGCGCGGGCCACACTAACATTAAACTTTCATATCAAGGCGGGGGCCTCAAACTTGTGTCCTGCGGGTCACATTAGACCCGCGGGCTGCGTGTTTGAGACCCCTGATCTAACGGGTTTGCCTCCATTGGGTCAACATCTTACTGCACACGAAGAAGAAGAAGGTGTTAAGTGATAGTAAATTAGCACATTTTAATTGAACACATTTTGCAACAAAAGAAGGCATACATGTGTGTATGTACGTTGAATAAAAAAATATATAAAAATTTCCACTGCATTAACTTTGTTTATGTCTATTTTACTAATTTTCCGGACATATTCCTTATGCAGGCTCGTGATGACAGTGTCCCATGACTTGATGGACCATTGTGTGTGCGCGTGCATGCTGGAAGTCCCTCCCCGGAAGAAAAAGCGTGGGGGTAAATTCGGAAGAAGGCGGTGATGCTGCAGTGGCTAATATGTCGCGATGCTAACTGGGTGTGATTTGCCGCCATAAGAAGCTCAACTTGAACGACGTTAAAACTCCAGCTATCAGAGGTGAGTAATAATAATGACGATGGCTATACCGTACGCACATGCGCATTGGTGAATACGAATAGCCCGCGCTTACGTACCGCTGTTAGCAAACAAGTTTCTTAATTCGTCATCACTTTAGCCTGGGTGGGTACTTTACTTGTTGGACTGACTTACTGAATAAGATTCAAGTACGTAATATGATTAAATACACAGTGTGACCCTTCTGTGATGTACGAAGGCATTTATAAGTCTATATTTGTAGAGAAGTGATTGTATTTAAAGTGGAAGTGTGTGGACATCAACAGGTGGGAGACTGACTGCAAATAGTCGAGCAACTTCGGCATTATAGGCAATGTTACCAACGTTTCAGTAAGAGATGTCGCTATTGGTCGGTAAGTCGGGAGAAGTGGCAAGATGACGTCGTCGTGTCATTTGCATATGATGTTCATTCATTCATTTTCTACCGCTTATCCTCACGAGGGTCACGTGGGGGGGTGCTGGAGCCTATCCCAGCCGTCTTCAGGCAAGAGGCGGGGTACACCCTGGACTGGTGGCCAGCCAATCACAGGGCACATATAGACAAACAACCATTCACACTCACATTCATACCTATGGATAATTTGGAGTCGCTAATTAACCTAGCATGTTTTTTGGAATGTGGGAGGAAACCGGAGTACCCGGAGAAAACCCACGCATGCACGGCCAGCAAAATCACATAAAATATGGAATTTTTAAACAATAAAAAAAGAAAATGAATCACTCACCATACACTTCATTAGATTTAGCCAACAAATACTGACACCCAGTGGCCAATGTAGCATACTACATTCACAATTGCAGTGCTTCTTCTGCCTTATATTTGTACTTTATTTCATTTAGCCATTTTTTTTGCTTGACAATGCTGAATTTAGGTCGATAACTACAATTTACTTACATATGCATATTGTTTTACCAATAATAGGCAGTTTTAAACCGTGAATCAGTGATCATTTATTCACAAATTTCGGAAAAAAACGAAATAGAGTGAGGGCGCAGTGTTCGAACTGCAATATAGCGAGGGATGACTGTGTAGAAACTTCTTTACAGGTTGTACACTGACTACTCCAAAGGATATACAAGTTAAATTTATATAGTAGTATTGTCCCTTGAAAAGATAAAATATACTGTAATGCAGGGGTCTCAAACACGCGGCCCGTGCGCCAAATGTGGCCCGCAGGACACTAGTTTGAGGCCCCCGCCTTGATATGAAAGTTTAATGTTAGTGCGGCCCGCGCAAGTTTGATATGGATGCTGTATGGTATCATGTACCCAGAAAAAATTATTACGTTTGATTCATGTTCATGTTAAAGGTTAAATAACTGTTAATAGTTATCCTCCCTATCCGTGTGGAAGTGGTAAGTTTTTGGCTATTTAAGTTGAAAGGAAATAACTTGAAGGCTACCGTTTAGGTCGCTAGCTCTGTAGTTTGCGAGTTGGCATGTGTCTCAAGACCAGGGGTCTCAAACACGCGGCCTGTGGGCCAAATGTGGCCCGCAGGACACTAGTTTGAGGCCCCCGCCTTGATATGAAAGTTTAATGTTAGTGCGGCCCGCGCAAGTTTGATATGGATGCTGTATGGTATCATGTACCCAGAAAAAATTATTACGTTTGATTCATGTTCATGTTAAAGGTTAAATAACTGTTAATAGTTATCCTCCCTATCCGTGTGGAAGTGGTAAGTTTTTGGCTATTTAAGTTGAAAGGAAATAACTTGAAGGCTACCGTTTAGGTCGCTAGCTCTCTAGTTTGCGAGTTAGCATGTGTCTCAAGACCCTGCAGTTGCGCAATATGTTGTAAATAAAAAGAGTATAAATGTGACTATAGTCGTGTTTTGTCATGTCTACAGGGCTCTAATAATGCTTTGTTCATTTTAATATGAAAAAAATCATTTGTCTACCCACCAACTATATGTGGTTTTTATTATTATTATTATTATTATATGTATTTATTACTGATTGATTGATTTTCATTTTTCTGTTTTTAATAAATGTGGTTTTTTTTTGGTTTTTTTTTGGAAAACCTGATGCGACCCAGCCTCGCCTAGACCCTAGCTCCAGTGGCCCCCAAGTAAATTGAGTTTGAGATCCCTGCTGTAATGTGAAGGGTGTCCCTTTTTACACAGGGATGTAACAAGGGGTCCCTCACAACCAGAGTAAGGCAAATGTATGCATGCTATAAGGTCAGGAGAGGGTGGGGGGGGGGGGGGGGGGCTCTGTGGTATTGACACAATGACCCACTGTTGGTAACTATGGCAATGGCAACACAGATATGCTCACACTTGAATATATTACATTGTTTGTTGTTCTCACGACTACAAAATGATTCTTACTATTCATTTTTTCTAATGTATGTGTATGTATTCATGTTATAATTGTCTCCGTTATTTTTGAAATACGTCCCTGATCAAAGTGTTAAGAACTAGGGATGTTCGATATTGGCTTTTTTTTTGGCCAAAAAATGATATGACCAATATTCATACTTCAAACTCCAAACAGATGGCCAAGGGTGGAATTGAACTCGGGTCTCCTAGCTGTGAGGCCTGTGCGCTAACCACTCAGTCACCATGCAGTCTACAGTATGTTTTCTATACAGCATATTTAAAAATATTGTTTTTCATGATCAGGAAAAAATCCAATAGCGATATCAACCGATATTGCATTTTTATGCCTACGTATATTGGACCCATAATTATCCGGTCAGGTTGTTTTCTTGAAATATCTTCATAATGAAAATTTTTCATCATTTCATCTTCCAGGTATTCCTCAAAAAACATGTTTTTAATATCATGCCATTCACATTTTTAACTTACCTTTTATACATTTTAAGAAATTTTAGTTTTTGTGTTACTACCCCAACCTTCCATAAGTGGGTCAAAAATGACCCGGTCAGGTTGTTTTCTTGAAATATCTTCGTAATGAAATTTTTTTATCATTTCATATTCCAGGTATTCCTCAAAAAACATGTTTTTGATATCATGCCATTCACATTTTTAACTTACCTTTTATACATTTTAAGAAATTTTAGTTTTTGTGTTACTACCCCAACCTTCCATAAGTGGGTCAAAAATGACCCGGTCAGGTTGTTTTCTTGAAATATCTTTGTAATGAAAAATTGTGATCATTTCATAT
Source organism: Doryrhamphus excisus (assembly GCF_030265055.1). Classification (NCBI taxonomy): domain Eukaryota; kingdom Metazoa; phylum Chordata; class Actinopteri; order Syngnathiformes; family Syngnathidae; genus Doryrhamphus; species Doryrhamphus excisus. The sequence goes on along the minus strand of NC_080483.1, from coordinate 2,620,074 downwards.
TCCAGGTATTCCTAAAAAAAACATGTTTTTAATATCATGCCATTCACATTTTTAACTTACCTTTTATACATTTTAAGAAATTTTAGTTTTTGTGTTACTACCCCAACCTTCCATAAGTGGGTCAAAAATGACCCGGTCAGGTTGTTTTCTTGAAATATCTTCATAATGAAATTTTTTCATCATTTCATATTCCAGGTATTCCTAAAAAAACATGTTTTTAATATCATGCCATTCACATTTTTAACTTACCTTTTATACATTTTAAGAAATTTTAGTTTTTGTGTTACTACCCCAACCTTCCATAAGTGGGTCAAAAATGACCCGGTCAGGTTGTTTTCTTGAAATATCTTCATAATGAAAATGTTTCATCATTTCATATTCCAGGTATTCCTAAAAAACATATTTTTAATACCATGCCATTCACATTTTTAACTTACCTTTTATACATTTTAAGAAATTTTAGTTTTTGTGTTACTACCCCAACCTTCCATAAGTGGGTCAAAAATGACCCGCATGTATTTTCCATGGAATCGAATCGGAACCTTTGAGTAAAATTAAAATTTTTGTTCAACAGGTCTTCAAATTTCAATAAGGAATGTATGTTAAATGTTGAAAATGATAAAATTATGTTTTGGAATGATTAATTAATTTAATACAGTGTTTTCAGCGTCTTGTGTTTTTCTTTAGTGGGTCTGTGGGCTGGCCGGTGTGTTGTAGTGGGGTGGAAGTGGGAGGCGGCTGAGTCGTCGTCGTTGTTGTCGGAGGAGGAGGAGTAGGAGGAGGGCTGTGCTTCTTTTCTTTTTAAACCTGCTAATCCTGCTGCTGCCCTCAATCTCCGAGAGGAGGAGGTGAGCAAGGACGCATACAAGTTCACTCCGACACTATTATTAGTATATAGGCTCCGGAAGATTTGTTTTTTTTTTCTTTTTCTGATGATTTAAATATGTCTGCTACAACCAGTTCCAGTGAACACCAGGATAGCGACTCCAATAAACTGGAATCTGTGATACAGGTGAGCTCCACCTGCTTCCCGTGTGTGTGTGACATTTGTTTGCTTTTCCACTGTCATTATCATCTTTGTGTTGTTTCTGTGTTGCCCCGAGCTGCACAACACCATGTCTGCATATATAATGTCCACTTCTGTTCATCAGAGGCTGGAGGAGAGTGTTCTATCTCAGGAGAAGAAGCTAACCGTGCGGGGACCCTCACCGGATGCTCCCCCTACGTGTCTCCCAGCGAGAGTTCGGGAGATTGTTACAAAGAACCTCAAGGAAAGCCGTGAGTACGCTTAAATTGTTAAATAAATTCATTCATTCATTTTCTACCGCTTTTCCTCACGAGGGTCGCGAGGGGTGCTGGAGCCTATCCCAGCTGTCTTCGGGCGTAAGGCGGGGTACACCCTGGACTGGTGGCCAGCCAATCACAGGGCACATATAGACAAACAACCATTCACACTCACATTCATACCTATGGACAATTTGGAGTCGCTAATTAACCTAGCATGTTTTTGGAATGTGGGAGGAAACCGGAGTACCCGGAGAAAACCCACGCATGCACGGGGAGAACATGCAAACTCCACACAGAGATGGCCGAAGTTGGGGAAAGCCAAAAAAAGAAGCCAAAAAGTTACCACTTCCACACAAAATAGGAGGAGAACTCATTCATTCATTCATTTTCTACCGCTTATCCTCACAAGGGTCGTGCTGGAGCCTATCCCAGCTGTCTTCGGGCGAGAGGCGGTGTACACCCTGGACTGGTGGCCAGCCAATCACAGGGCACATATAGACAAACAACCATTCACACTCACATTCATACCTATGGACAATTTGGAGTCGCCAATTAACCTAGCATGTTTTTGGAATGTGGGAGGAAACCGGAATACCCGGAGAAAACCCACGCATGCACGGGGAGAACATGCAAACTCCACACAGAGATGCCCGAGGGTGGGATTGAACCCTGGTCTCCTAGCTGTGAGGTCTGTGCGCTAACCCCTAGACCACCGTGCCGCCCCCGTTAAATAAATTGTTAAAATAATTTTTATTTAACGCTCTTTTTCGTCGTTTTTTTTTCAGCTCCGGAAGCAATGTCTTCACTCATGTCACTCCAGGAGGAGAACCGAGTTCTACAGGGAGAGCTCGCCAAGCTGGAGGACTTGCTGGCGCACAGCAGAGCAGATCGAGATGAGCTCGCCATCAAGTACGGCGCAATCAGCGAGCGGGTAAGACCTAAAAAGCTCCATGATGTGAAAATAACATTAAGAAATATAAATGCGGCATTGGGTATTTTTGGCTCTTTGTCTGAGATTTACTGGTCTCCCAGGTGATTGGGTCTGGAATGATCTGAAGTGGAATGTTGCCATGGCATCTGTTGCCCCAGGCGACTCCAAACAGGGGCTTCAATGGGGCGTCATTTAGATGAGGGTCTCTAAGTGGGAGGGGCTACGACATCCAGTGTGGAGTTAAACATCACCAGGGAGAATTCCGGCTATATTCCCAAACACAAAACACGTCTTTAGGAAAATGCTAATCAAGTCATTCACATGCGCTTTTGCAAAGATGTTTTTGTTGACATTGTCACAGAGGTATTAATTCAATAAACAATAACTTTACTCTTAGTTTAGTTTGCCGTATCTTGGACTCCTTATTTAGGTGCAACAAACGGCCAAAATATTACAAATGGCTGTAAAATTCAACATAACTAAAAACTACAATAACAAACCAAATCTGACCGTGTCAATCAATAGCAATAACACATTTTGCTGGACGATAATTGTCCTACAAATTATTCCAAATAAACAATATTATTGTCGACATTATTTCAAGAAAATTCATTCATTCATTTTCTACAGTTCTTTCATCATGAGGGTCGTGGGGGGTGCTGGAGCCTATCCCAGCTGTCTTTGGGCGAGAGGTGGGGTACAGAAAAGTAGTTTTATGAGAATATATTTGTAAAATAATGAGAAAAAATAAAGTAATTTTAGCATATTAAAGAAAAAGAACCGTAAAAACGAAATAATTTGCAGTAATTTTGCAAGTATAAAGTCAAAATTTAAAGTAAAAAAGTCAGAAATTGTAATATTATGAGGAAAAATTCTGTAATTTTAATGTCATAAAGTAGAAATCTAAAAGAAAGACAAAAAAAGTTTTGCTTTCATTCATTCATTCATTTTGTACCGCTTTTCCTCACGAAGGTGAGGGTGCTGGAGCCTATCCCAGCTGTCTTTGGGCGAGAGGCGGGGTACAGAAAAGTAGTTTTATGAGAATATATTTGTAAAATAATGAGAAAAAATAAAGTATTTTTAGCATATTCAAGAAAAAAAACGTAAAAACGAAATAATTTGCAGTAATTTTGCAAGTATAAAGACAAAAAAGTCAGAAATTGTAATATTATGAGGAAAAATACTGTAATATTAATGTCATAAAAGAAAGACAAAAAAACAATTAATAAAGTTTTGCTTTCATTCATTCATTCATTTTCTACCGCTTTTCCTCACGAAGGTCGCGGAGGGTGCTGGAGCCTATCCCAGCTGTCTTTGGGCAAGAGGCGGGGTACAGAAAAGTAGTTTTATGAGAATATATTTGTAAAATAATTAGAAAAAATAAAGTAATTTTAGCATATTCAAGAAAAAAAACGAAATAAATTGCAGTAATTTTGCAAGTATAAAGTCAAAAAAGTCAGAAATTGTAATATTATGAGGAAAAATACTGTAATTTTAATGTCATAAAGTAGAAATCTAAAAGAAAGACAAAAAAACAATTCATAAAGTTTTGCTTTCATTCATTCATTCATTCATTTTCTACCGCTTTTCCTCACGAGGGTCGCGGGGGTGCTGGAGCCTATCCCAGCTGTTTTTGGGCGAGAGGCGGGGTACAGAAAAGTAGTTTTATGAGAATATATTTGTAAAATAATGAGGAAGAAATAAGTAATTTTAGCATATTCAAGAAAAAAAAACGAAATAATTTGCAGTAATTTTGCAAGTATAAAGTCCAAAAAGTCAGAAATTGTAATATTATGAGGAAAAATACTGTAATTTTAATGTCATAAAGTAGAAATCTAAAAGAAAGACAAAAAAACAATTAATAAAGTTTTGCTTTCATTCATTCATTTTCTACCGCTTTTCCTCACGAAGGTCGCCGAGGGTGCTGGAGCCTATCCCAGCTGTCTTTGGGCGAGAGGCGGGGTTACACCCTGGACTGGTGGCCAGCCAATCACAGGGCACATATAGACAAACAACCATTCACACTCACATTCATACCTATGGACAATTTGGAGTCGCTAATTAACCTAGCATGTTTTTGGAATGTGGGAGGAAACCGGAGTACCCGGAGAAAACCCACGCATGCACGGGGAGAACATGCAAACTCCACACAGAGATGGCCGAGGGTGGAATTGAACCCTGTTCCTCCTAGCTGTGAGGTCTGCGCGCTAACCACTCGACCGCCGTGCCGCCACACCTTCAAAAACATGCTAGGTTAATTAACAACTCCAAATTGTCCATAGTATGTTACTAGTATCTAGTAACTAGTATGTTACTCGGCGGCACGGTGGTCTAGTGGTTAACGCGCAGACCTCACAGCTAGGAGACCAAGGTTCAATTCCAATCTCCGTGTTCCATCTCTGTGTGGAGTTTGCATGTTCTCCCCGTGCATGCGTGGGTTTTCTCCGGGTACTCCGGTTTCCTCCCACATTCCAAAAACATGCTAGGTTAATTAGCAACTCCAAATTGTCCATAGGTATGAATGTGAGTGTGAATGGTTGTTTGTCTATATGTGCCCTGTGATTGGCTGGCCACCAGTCCAGGGTGTACCCCGCCTCTCGCCCGAAGACAGCTGGGATAGGCTCCAGCACCCCTGCGACCCTCGTGAGGAAAAGCGGTAGAAAATGAATGAATGAATGCGTAAATAATAAAAGAATATATAGGGCTGCACGGTGGATGAGTGGTGAGCGTGCAGACCTCACAGCTAGGAGACTCTAGTTCAATCCCACCCTCAAAAACATGCTAGGTTAATTAGCGACTCCAAATAGTCATAGGTATGAATATGAGTATGAGTGTGAATGGTTGTCTATATGTGTATATATGTGTATATTTGTCTATATGTATATGAGTTAGTATGTGCTAGCTAATACCAGACATCACAGGAAATACTATTTTGACGCTAAAGCCTCCTTATGATACTGTATACAGTTGGAGCAGACCCTACGTTTCGACTCGGGAGATGGCGACCGTGATTCCCCGGAGTCTCGTAGCCTGGCTCAGCAGAACGTGGATCTCCGCAGGCGGCTGGATGAGGAGCAGGCGGCCTACAAGAGGAAGCTGACTGCCTATCAGGAAGGCCAGCAGAGGCAGGCGCAGCTAGTGCAGAAGTTGCAGGCTAAGGTTTGTATAAAAACCTGTTATTTTATTTTTTTGGGGTGATGCTCTATGTCAGGGGTCTCAATTTACTTGGGGGCCACTGGAGCTAGCGACCTAAATGGTAGCCTCCAAGTTATTTCCTTTAAACTTAAATAGCCAAAAACTTACCACTTCCACACAGATAGGGAGGATAACTATTAACAGTTATTTAACCTTTAACATGAACATGAATCAAACGTAATAATTTTTTCTGGGTACATGATACCATACAGCATCCATATCAAACATTAAACTTTCATATCAAGGCGGGGGCCTCAAACTAGTGTCTTGCGGGCCACATTTGTCCCGCGGGCTGCCTGTTTGAGACCCCTGTTCTTGAGACACATGCTAACTCGCAAACTAGAGAGCTAGCGACCTAAAGGGTAGTCTTCAAGTTATTTCCTTTCAACTTAAATAGCCAAAAACTTACCACTTCCACACGGATAGGGAGGATAACTATTAACAGTTATTTAACCTTTAACATGAACATGAATCAAACGTAATAATTTTTTCTGGGTACATGATACCATACAGCATCCATATCAAACTTGCGCGGGCCGCACTAACATTAAACTTTCATATCAAGGCAGGGGCCTCAAACTAGTGTCCTCCGTGTTTGAGACCCCTGGTCTTGAGACACATGCTAACTCGCAAACTAGAGAGCTAGCTACCTAAACGGTAGCCTTCAAGTTATTTCCTTTACACTTAAATAGCCAAAAACTTACCACTTCCACACAGATAGGGAGGATAACTATTAACAGTTATTTAACCTTTAACATGAACATGAATCAAACGTAATAATTTTTTCTGGGTACATGATACCATACAGCATCCATATCAAACTTGCGCGGGCCGCACTAACATTAAACTTTCATATCAAGGCGGGGGCCTCAAACTAGTGTCCTGCGGGCCACATTTGGCCCGCGGGCTGCCTGTTTGAGACCCCTGTTCTTGAGACACATGCTAACTCGCAAACTAGAGAGCTAGCTACCTAAACGGTAGCCTTCAAGTTATTTCCTTTACACTTAAATAGCCAAAAACGTACCACTTCCACACGGATAGGGAGGATAACTATTAACAGTTATTTAACCTTTAACATGAACATGAATCAAACGTAATAATTTTTTCTGGGTACATGATACCATACAGCATCCATATCAAACATTAAACTTTCATATCAAGGCGGGGGGCCTCAAACTAGTGTCCTGCGGGCCACATTTGGCCCGCGGGCCGCGTGTTTGAGACCTGTCGTATATTAAGCTGAGTGTTTCTTTAGGTGCTGCAGTACAAAAAGAGGTGTGGAGATCTGGAGCAGATGCTGCAGCAGAAGTCGTCAGAGTTTGAGAAACCCAGGCTGAGTGTAAGCAGCGGAACCCAAACAGTAGCCATCAACAAGAGTACAAGATGAGAGAAGAAGTTCAAGTCGAATCATGTTTCCCTATCAGGATTCCAGCGAAGCATCAAATGGTCGGCATGCAGACGAATCGAGCAGCAACCTGGAGGATGCTTTAATCCGTCTAGAAGAAGAGCAACAAAGGTAGGTGTTGATTTGAAACCCACTTCAATAACAATACATGTATCTCATGTATTATGTTCTTCTGTTTTCAGGAGTAGCAGTTTGTCTGCGGTGAACTCCATGCTGAGGGAGCAGCTGGAGCAGGCCGGTTTGGCTAACGAGGCTCTGAGCCAGGACCTCCGCAGGCTCACTGCTGACTGGACCAGAGCCCGAGAAGAGCTGGAGCAGAAGGAGTCGGACTGGAGGAGAGAGGAAGAGGTGCCACACAATGGATGCTTATCAAAAAAAAAAAACAGATAAGCCATGGATTCATCTGTGATTGTCCTCTCAGTCTTTCCATAGCTACTTTAGCAGCGAGCACAGTCGTCTTCTCACTCTGTGGCGACAAGTGGTTGGCTTCCGTCGGCACATCTGTGAGCTTAAGAGTGCCACTGAAAGGTACTGCAGAACTTTGGATGCACTAAAGCAGGGGTCTCAAACTCAATTTACCTGGGGGCCACTGGAGCTAGGGTCTGGGCAAGGCTGGGCCGCATCAGATTTTCCACAAAAAAAAAAAACGCATTTATTAAAATCAGAAAAATATACAAATTTTTTCAGTGCTTTGGTTCCAATTTTCTACAAGAAAAGCTCTGATAAAAAATTCCACTGTTCTCAAATATCTTAATTTTTATTTTTCTACACAAAATAAGATGAAAAATAAATAAACATTCATTCATTCATTCATTTTCTACCGCTTTTTCCTCACGAGGGTCGCGGGGGGTGCTGGAGCCTATCCCAGCTGTCTTCGGGCGAGAGGCGGGGTACACCCTGGACTGGTCGCCAGCCAATCACAGGGCACATATAGACAAACAACCATTCACACTCACATTCATACCTATGGACAATTTGGAGGGGCCAATTAACCTAGCATGTTTTTGGAATGTGGGAGGAAACCGGAGTACCCGGAGAAAACCCACGCATGCACGGGGAGAACATGCAAACTCCACACAGAGATGGCCGAGGGCGGGGACCGAACCCTGGTCTCCTAGCTGTGAGGTCTGCGCACTAACCACCAGACCGCCGTGCCGCCAAATAAATAAACAAATCAAGAATAATAATAATAATAATAATTTTGTCCGATATAAGCGAAATCCGTTATATGCGTATACCGGAAAATGTCCGTTTTACGCATATATGGGATTTATATCCGGTATATGCGTAAATGGGATTTTATCCGTTATAAAAAGGCACTTCCTTGACTATGTTTCCAATGTACCTGGACGCGCAGGCAACGCTGCAAACGCTGCAAATGACGTCGTATAGCGGCCTGTCACGATTCGGCGAATCGGAGCGCCACGATGCGGCCATCCGATATATGCGAGGGAAATTTCATGGAAATGCATTGGAACGGGACTGGAGATTTTGTCCGAAATAGGCGAAATCCGTTATAAAAAATCCGATATATGCAATGAATTTTTATTGGAAATGCATTACAGAAAAATCGCTTCTTTTTTATCTGTGCGTTGTGAGCGAATTTCCGATTTATCCGAGTCCGATATATCCGAGGTTTACTGTAATAATGAAACAGCAAATAATAAAAACTTAAGAAAGCACATATAGTTGGTGGGTAGACAAATGATTTTTTTCAGATTAAAATGAACAAAGCATTATTAGAGCCCTGTAGACATGACAAAACACGACTATAGTCACATTTATACTCTTTTTATTTACAACATATTGCGCAACTGCAGGGTCTTGAGACACATGCTAACTCGCAAACTAGAGAGCTAGCGACCTAAACGGTAGCCTTCAAGTTGTTTCCTTTCAACTTAAATAGCCAAAAACTTACCACTTCCACACGGATAGGGAGGATAACTATTAACAGTTATTTAACCTTTAACATGAACATGAATCAAACGTCATAATTTTTTCAAACTAGTGTCCTGCGGGCCACATCATGGATGCATAGTTCATTAGCTCATGTTGTGTAAATGTCAGCCTCTCCAATCACGTCACGTCCTTTCCGCCCACAGAGACTTGTCAGACATGCGCAACGACCTGGCCCGAGCGTCGCACTCCGCTCAGGTGTCATGCACGTCTCTGTGCGCGACGCTGCACAATCGAGACGGAGGCGCTACGCTGGCCCTGGAGCGCGAGAAGGCTCTGCGGGTCCAACTGGAGCAGCAACTCAGAGAACGTGTGGCTGAGATGATGAGCTTTCAGGCCAGAACTGACGCAGAGAGAAGCGAGCTCAACGTCAGGTGAGACGCCTGCTCTGCAGCATCCTCAAAGGTGGAGGACTAGTCATTCATCTCAAAGGTCCACACCAACAGGCTGTCTGACTCGGTCCGGGAGGCAGAAAGACTCAAGGACAAAATTGAGGAGAAAGAACGAGGACTTGTGGTCCTGACCAGGAGGCTGGAGGTGAGAAGTCAATCACACATCTAATTATATATCCAGTAATCCGTTGTTCATCACAGTTAATTGGTTTCAGATTCGTCAGTGAATTTCCACAAAGTAGGATTCCTAATGATTTGTTTTAATAACGATTTGATTCGTATTATGAATCGTGGTTGCTGATATTGGTTCATTTAGAACAGGGGTCTCAAATTCAATTTACTTGGGGGCCACTGGAGCTCGGGTCTGGGTGAGACTGGGCCGCATCAGGTTTTCCAAAAAAAAAAACCCAAAAAATGCATTTATTAAAAAACAAAATTTGTTTTAAAAAAATAATAATAAAAAAAAAACATTTATTAAAAACAAAAAAATGTAAAAAAAACTTCGCTTTGGTTCCAATTTTCTACAAAATAAATAAACAAATCAATAATAAAGAAAATCAATCAATCAGTAATAAATAAATAAATATAATAATAATAAATGGCAAATAGTAAAAACTTAAAAAAACACATATAGTTGGTGGGTAAACAAATTAATTTTTTCAGATTAAAATGAACAAAGCATTATTAGAGCCCTGTAGACATGACAAAACACGACTATAGTCACATTTATACTCTTTTTATTTACAACATATTGCGCAACCGCAGGGTCTTGAGACACATGCTAACTCGCAAACTAGAGAGCTAGCGACCTAAACGGTAGCCTTCAAGTTATTTCCTTTCAACTTAAATAGCCAAAAACTTACCACTTCCACACGGATAGGGAGGCTAACTATTAACAGTTATTTAACCTTTAACATGAACATGAATCAAACGTAATAATTTTTTCTGGGTACATGATACCATACAGCATCCATATCAAACTTGCGCGGGCCGCACTAACATTAAACTTTCATATCAAGGCGGGGACCTCAAACTAGTGTCTTGAGACCCCTGGTCTTGAGACACATGCTAACTCGCAAACTAGAGAGCTAGCGACCTAAACGGTAGCCTCCAAGTTATTTCTTTTAAACTTAAATAGCCAAAAACTTACCACTTCCACACGGATAGGGAGGATAACTATTAACAGTCATTTAACCTTTAACATGAACATGAATCAAACGTAATAATTTTTTCTGGGTACATGATACCATACAGCATCTTTTGTCTCAGTGTGTTTTTTTTTTGCCATCAGGAGCAGAGCAGCAATGACGGGAGCGAAATGCAGCTGATGAGAGCTCACACTGAGACGCTATTGGACACACTGCGGGACATAGCGCAGGTGAACCCACACGGATACATTTTGTCCAGCAAAACATATTAGAACGTATTAGCCAAGGCTAAAACATGATGACACTATTATAATAAAGCCTATCTATGCTGTTTATGTTTAAGACGGTATTGTCAGACGCAGAGTCGTCATCCGAGGCAGACCAGGACAACTCTGCGGCGCCGCTGCTGACCTTCATCCACAGCTCATCCCCTAGCGCTGCTCCGAGGAGGTCATCCTCCCCCTCGAGGCCCACCTCATTGTCTGCGCTCCCTGAGGCAACCCTCTCAGCGCTACGGTCGGCAGTCACAAACAAGACACTTCAGCTGCAGGTGACGTGGCGGCATACACTCACTGGCCACAACATTAGGTACACATGTACACTGTAAGAGCTGTATGAATCAAACAAATAAATAAATAAATAAACAATAATTTAAAAAATCACATTTAATATCAAATAATATAAATAATCAGTATTTTAATCAACTCCGGTTTCCTCCCACATTCCAAAAACATGCTAGGTTAATTGGCGACTCCAAATTGTCCATAGGTATGAATGTGAGTGTGAATGGTTGTTTGTCTATATGTGCCCTGTGATTGGCTGGCGACCAGTCCAGGGTGTACCCCGCCTCTCGCCCGAAGACAGCTGGGATAGGCTCCAGCACCCCCGCGACCCTCGTGAGGATAAGCGGTAGAAAATGAATGAATGAATGAGTTCTCCTCCTATTTTGTGTGGAAGTGGTAACTTTTTAGCTTCTTATTTTGTCTTTGCCCACCCTCGGCCATCTCTGTGTGGAGTTTGCATGTTCTCCCCGTGCATGCGTGGGTTTTCTCCGGGTACTCCGGTTTCCTCCCACATTCCAAAAACATGCTAGGTTAATTGGCGACTCCAAATTGTCCATAGGTATGAATGTGAGTGTGAATGGTTGTTTGTCTATATGTGCCCTGTGATTGGCTGGCGACCAGTCCAGGGTGTACCCCGCCTCTCGCCCGAAGGCAGCTGGGATAGGCTCCAGCACCCCCGCGACCCTCGTGAGGAAAAAGCGGTAGAAAATGAATGAATGAATGAATGAGTATTTTAATCAGTATTTTGACGCTTATTATTATTATCATTGGCTTGTATATCATGTTGTGACGTGTGTCTTGTTACAGGACGCTCGGGGGCGTCTGCTGTCCGCCCAGTCCTCCATACAGCAGTTACGCAAGCAGCTCGCCGAGGCCGATTCAGCCAAAAGAGAAGCAGACCAATGCAATGAGACGCTGCAGAGAGAGCGGGATGCCGCCCAGCGGGACAGAGAAACCACGCAGCGAGAACGAGATCGCTTGCGGCAGGAGAGAGACACGCTGGCCAGGTTGACACATTTTGTTTCTTACTACCTCCGTTTCGGTTGGAATTGAACTCGCTGGTGCACACTTCCTTATGCGTGTCACCGTAAATGTTTCTCTTTAAGAGTGGGAGTTTTACATTTTGTGTCATCAGTTGATTATTTTATATCCCAATGTTGTTCCTGTGACATGTAGATGAGAATCAGTGTTTTTATTTATATTTAACTGTTTTTTTATTGGACAAAAAATATATAAAATTGTATATAAAAATTGTAGATTTATACAAAAATTTGCCGTTCATCTGCAGCATTTAATTTATATATATATATATATATATATATATATATATATATATATATATATATATATATATATATATATATATATATATATATATATATATATATATACGCGTATATATACATACGTATATATACATAATATATATTAATTATCTTCATTTAAATGTATTTGATATACATTTATCATTTATATATAACTATATATACATAATATATATATACATCCATATATATATATATACATAAATTCATTTAAATGTATTTAATATACATTTATCATTCATATATAAGTATATATATATAATATATATATGTGTGTATATATATACATAATGTATATTAATTTTCTTCATTTAAATGTATTTGATATACATTTATTTACATTGTTTCATTTGTATTTACATTATTTTATTTGTATTTATTTACATTATTTTATTTACATTGATTTGATTAAAATGTATTTATTTCATTAGATTTTCATTTTTTTCCATTGATATGTATTTGTATTTATATTTTGTAAAATGTATGAAAATTAATTAATTAATTAATTTTCACATCTTTTCCATTTATTAAAATGTATTTCTTTAATTGCATTTTATTAAAATTTATTTTATTATATTTTCTATTTTGTAAAATGTTTTGTTTATTTATTTAATTTAAAATATATGTTTTATTTAAATAAATGTATTTACAAGTATTTTATGTTATTTAAATGTATTTATTTTATATATTTTTATTTTACTTAATTCATATATATTATTTCATTTTGAAAATATTTAATTTAATTTAATTTCCATTTATTTTACTAAATCTCTTCCCTCCTGGTGTTCCTCCACGTTCTCATTGCAGTGACAAAGTGAGCCTGGAGAAGAGCGTGCAGGCAGCACAGAGCAGCAAGCAGACCCTTCGCATGGACTGTGAGAAGCTACAGCTGGCTCTGACGTCTATGCAGCGGGAGAAGGACCACCAGAGGGAGGAGAAGGAGGCCGCCATTCAGGAGAAGGACCGAGCCAAGGCCGAAGTTCATCGGATGTAAGTAGGCTGATGATGGTGTCAACTTAGAGCAGGGGTGGGCAAACTACGGCCCGGGGGCCACATCCGGCCCGCCAAGTGTTTGAATACGGCCCGCCCAATCTTTCAAAAGTATTTAATTTAAACTCAACATACAACCTGGCATCATGGCCTGAGCCAACCTTTTGATGGTTGTATCAATTTCGTTGTTTGACATGGTCTGTTGTTTACAAAGTGCTCCTGAAAAAAGAGACACAAGCACATAATAATAATAAAAATTAAAATAATAATTATTATTATATTATTATTATAACTATTATGATTATTATATTTATTATATTAATGCTAATTATTATATTAATTATATATAATAATATTGTTATTTGCATATTTTACATAATAATAATATAATTATTATTTTAATTTTATTTTAATTATCATAATATTTTATTATTTTTAAAATATTTAAATATAAATATAAAACAATAAATAATAATAGCAGATTGCATGACAATTTTACAGATACAATAATACCAGGTGGACTGTTACGTGTAAAACAGGGGTGGGCAAACTGCGGCCCGGGGGCCACATGCGGCCCACCAAACGTTTGAATCCGGCCCGCCAGTTGCTTTTAAGTATTTCAACTTTCAAACATACCAGCTGGCAACATGACTTTCAAGTCGGATGTCTTATTCAGTAAAAAAAAATAAAAAAATAAATCCTAGTTTGATGTAGTCTGATGTTTAAAGTGCTCCTGAAAAAAGGAAACAAGACCATATAGCTGATAGTATGACAATTAAAATTAGACAAATAATTCAAGGCGTAAAATTATTAAAAATTATTAAAAATTATTAGAAATTATTAAAAATTATTAAAAATTATTAAAAATTATTAAAAATTATTAAAAATTATTAAAAAATCATTAATAAATCATTAATAAATATTTAAATATATTAAAAATCATTAAAATTATTAAAATTATTAAAATCATTAAAATTATTAAAATCATTAAAATTATAAGCGTAAAATCATGTGTGTTAAATATATGTTCTGGCCCCCCGCACAATTTTGTTAACTCAATGCGGCCCATGAGTCAAAAAGTTTGCCCACCCCTGGTGTAAAATATATAGTCTGCCCCCCCCCCCCCCCCCCCCCCCCCGGAAATGCGGCCCGCGAGTCAAAAAGTTTGCCCACCCCTGACTTAGAGGTCACCTGGACACATAAAGAAGCTCCCATGCATGAAAACGCTCAACTCCGCGTTATGTGTGGTAGTCAGAAGCAATGGGACCAGAGCGAGAACCGAGCCTCAGCCCAGCGTGGCGAGCTGTCTGCAGTGAGGGAGACTCACCAGCAGGGGGAGATTGAGAGGCAGCTGCTGGAGAGGGAAAAATCCCAACTCTCTGAAGCACTCACTCGGGTAAGAAGATGAGTCAGTGAAGTTACCGTGAACTTCATTGTGAGCTTTATTTTGACCCTCATTATTTGCCCCCCCCCAGACTGAGAACAGTAACGCAGAACTCTCTCTACTGGTCAACAAGCTCCAGTCCGAGGATGCGGCTCTCAGGGACACCCTCGCCAAAATGGCTACCATGAATGAGGCGCTGTCCCAAGACAAAGTTGACCTCAACAGCTACATCCTGCGGGTAAATCTGGATCTTCTTGATCTGCATCTCGTCTTTCCTGTCCTGTCTGGGAACGTCATGATTCCGCTCTTTGAAAGCTGGAGGAGGAGAAGGCCCTGCTGCACACGCAGAAACGCGAAGCCGAGCAGGAGAAGCTGACCATCAGGGACGAGCTGGTGCGCTTGGAGCAGGACCGGCTGGAGCTGGACTCGGCCCGCATCACGCTGCACCAGGCCCTGCAGGACACGGAGCTGAGCCGCGTGGGGATGGAGGCGGAGCTTCAGAGTCTCCGGACGGAGAGGCTGAAACTGCAAGAGCGAGTCACGCAGGTACCAGTTCTTTACGAGGAACCTTCATCCGGGTCGGGGGTGTCCTAAAGTTTTCCACTGAGGGCCACATACTGGAAAGTAATATCACTAGTCTGGAAGTCTAGGAAGTCTAGGAAGTCTGGTCTTCCCTACTTCCCTACTAAGACTGCTGCCCCCGTGACCCGGACCCGGATAAGCGGAGGAAAATTGATGGATGGATTCCACTTTCCCTTATCTCCATAGCTGCAATGTCCTGGTGGAATCCTCAGTAGCATTCAGTTTGTAGGTCTTCAGGAGGTTTGCCACCAGCTGCTTATAATTATAATCTAAAATTGTTTTTCTCTTAATATTTTTACTTTATTCTCATTAAGTGTTTTTTCCCCGTTTTTGCTGTTTTTTGGGGATTTTTTAAAAACAATTTTCAGCTTTATTCAAGTAACTATAACTTAATATGATTATGAGTATAATATTTTGGTTTTCTTCTCATTGTTCTACTCCATCCATTTTCTATGCCACTTATCCTCAGCGGGTATGCTGGAGCCTATGCTGGAGCCTATCCCAGCTGCCTTCGGGCAAAAGGCGGGGTACACATTGGACTGGTGGCCAGCCAATCACAGGGCACATATAGACAAACAACCATTCACACTCACATTCATACCTATGGACAATTTGGAGTCACTAATTAACCTAGCATGTTTTTGGAATGTGGGAGGAAACCGGAGTACCCGTAGAAAACCCACGCATACACGGGGAGAACATGCAAACTCTGCACAGAAATGTCCGAGGGTGGAATTGAACTCGGGTCTCCTAGCTGTGAGCCCTGCGTGCTAACCACTCTCGCACCGTACAGCCTAGGTCAAAATATACAAGAGAAAAAAAGTTATAATATAATGAGAATAAAGTCAAAATATTATCGGAATAAAACGAAAAAAAAGTAGTTTTATGAGAATATATTTGTAAAATAATGAGAAAAAATAAAGTAATTTTAGCATATTAAAGAAAAAGAACCGCAAAAATGAAATAATTTACAGTAATATTGCAAGTATAAAGACAATTTTGAGTCACCAATAAACCTAGCATGCTGACCTAACCTACGTTCTCATGATATTATGACTTAAATAAAATAAAATATTTTTTCCATAATATTCAACACTATGTTATTAAAATTACATTATATTTTTTCATAATATTACTACTTTATTGTCATAAAATTGCACTCTTTTTTCTTGTTAGAGGCAACTTTTTTCTCTTATTATTTTTATTATTATTATTCCCATAAAAGTGTCCCACAGTGTTTTTTGTTTCAATTTTAATTTTGTAATTAATTAGGATTTTTTTTTTCATGTAACATTGTAACTAGGGATGTACGATTTTGCCGTTATGCCGATATTGACCAACTCTCAATTTCCGATACAGATATCAGCTGATATCGATATGTGTAACATGACATATCTGTGTTGTATTCATAGCATGTGTTGTATTCAGCATTTTTTATATCGGTATCAGGAAAAAAAAATCATATACTGATATCAACTGATATTGCATTTTTATGCTGATATCGGGGCGAAAATTATTTTCCATAAAGCAAAACTTTATTGTTTTTTTGTCTTTCATTTAGATTTCTACTTTATGACATTAAAATTACAGTATTTTTCCTAATAATATTACAATTTCTGACTTTTTTACTTTAAATTTTGACTTGCAAAATTACTGCAAATTCTTTCGTTTTTGCGAATCGTTTTTTCTTTAATATGCTAAAATTACTTAATTTTTTTCTCATTATTTTACAAATATATTCTCATAATACTACTTTTTTTCTCTTTATTCCGATAATATTTTGACTTTATTCTCTTTACATTATAACTTTTTTTCTCTTGTACGTATTTTGACCTAGGCTGTACGGTGCATGAGTGGTTAGCACGCGGGCCTCACAGCTAGGAGACCCGAGTTCAATTCCACCCTCTGACATTTTGGTGCGGAGTTTGCATGTTCTCGCCGTGCATGCGTGGGTTTTTTCCGGTTTCCTCCCACATTCCAAAAACATGCTAAGTTAATTAGCCACTCCAAATTGTCCATAGGTATGAATGTGAGTGTGAATGGTTGTTTGTCTATATGTGCCCTGTGATTGGCTGGCCACCAGTCCAGGGTGTAACCCAGCTCTCGCCCGAAGACAGCTGGGATAGGCTCCAGCACCCCTGTGATTCTCGTGAGGATAAGCAGTAGAAAATGAATGAATGAGTTAGTATGTTCTCTGTAGGCGGCATTATGAATTATCCTTACTGACCTTTTTTGCAGTACAGAAAATGACATGTTTCCTCTGCTTGGCAGCTGTGTACCGAGGTGTCCTCCTTGGGTTCCGAGTTAAGTCTCGCCAGAGGAGAGGGTCAGCGCAACGAAGCGGCCTTGGAGGAGGTCGGCCGCGGACGCGCGGAACTGGCGAGAGACAAAGCATCACTTCTCGTTCAGCTGACGGCGTCCGAGAGAGACAACAGCACGCTGTCGGAGGAACTGGCCGCTTACAGGCGCGTCTTTGCAGGCGTCATACGAATCATTTTCCCTTAATGTTGTCTTTTTTTTTTTTTATTGTTTGGGTTTAAACTGCTGCAGGTCTCAACGCGAGTCTTTGGAGAGCAGCTTGTTTGAAGCGCAGCATCAACTCGCTCAGGTGGAGTCCCGCAGGGAGCAGCTGGAGTCAGACAACCAAAAACTGATAGTGCGCTATGACACGGCAACAGGTGAATAATGGGAAAGGGATGCTGGGAATATTTAGAATATAAACTTGGGTCGTTGCCTGTGGCGTTTTTATACAAAGACGTGTTTAAATGTTTTTATAAACCCCAACAATGTACGTATTTCCTGTTTATATATTTTATGTTTTTGTGCGTGAGAGGCAAAAAGAGGTGATGACCAAACTCTCCACTTTCTAAAATCACAAATACTTCATCTTGCTGATATAGTTCATCTTCAAACAGCTGAATTTGAATAATTTTTACTTTGTATCACAGTTACTTATTGTGTGGAAATATGGGCTAATAACTATAAAAGCAATCTTTACTCGCTAAATGTACTGCAAAAAAGGCCAGTAAGGATAATTCATAATGCCGCCTACAGAGAACATACTAACTCATTCATACATTCATTAATTTTCTACCGCTTTTCCTCACAAGGGTCATGGGGGGTGCTGTCTTTGGGCGAGAGGCGCGGTATACCCTGGACTGGTGGCCAGCCAATCACAGGGCACATATAGACAAACAACCATTCACACTCACATTCATACCTATGGATAATTTGGAGTCGCTAATTAACCTAGCATGTTTTTGAGGGTGGGATTGAACTAGAGTCTCCTAGCTGTGAGGTCTGCACGCTCACCACTCGACCACCGTGCAGCCCTATATATTCTTTTATTATTTATTCATTCATTCATTTTCTACTGCTTTTCCTCACGAGGGTCGCAGGGGTGCTGGAGCCTATCCCAGCTGTCTTCAGGCGAGAGGCGGGGTACACCCTGGACTGGTGGCCAGCCAATCACAGGGCACATATAGACAAACAACCATTCACACTCACATTCATACCTATGGACAATTTGGAGTCGCTAATTAGCCTAGCATGTTTTTGGAATGTGGGAGGAAACCGGAGTACCCGGAGAAAACCCACGCATGCACGGGGAGAACATGCAAACTCCACACCAAAATGTCCGAGGGTGGAATTGAACTCTGGTCTCCTCGCTGCACACACACACACATCCATGCAAAAATTCCACATTCTTTATTGCTCTCTGGTTCTACCATATCTTACTTATTGTGTGGAAATATGGGCTAATAACTATAAAAGCAATCTTCACTGGCTAAATGTACTGCAAAAAAGGTCAGTAAGGATAATTCATAATGCCGCCTACAGAGAACATACTAACTCCTTATTTCTAAAATCACAAATACTTCAACTTGCTGATATAGTTCATCTTCAAACAGCTAAAATAACGCATAAGGCTAAAAATAAGCAATTAGCTAAAAATGTCATCCAATACTTCTCTACAAGAGAGGAGAAATATGATCTCAGGGAAGAAGTACATTTGAAACACTTCTATGCTAGGACTACGTTATGCTAGCCATAGCATTTCATTATGTGGAATCAAACTATGGAATGGATTGAGTAAGGAAATCAAACAATGCACAACGATGAGCCAATTCAAGAAACAATACAAGCAGTTGATGTTTGCTAAATACAAGGATGAAGAGTCTTGAACCAGTCATGATGTGCTATATATATCACTATATTGACACGCACTATGGTACCCATTATGGCATTGGATGCTCATATCATCTTGTACTTTGGTATGTGACAAAAATACAATTGAATACAATTAAATAAAATTACATATGTGACAAAAAATTAAAAAAATAATTTTATTTCATTTTATTTCATTTTGTTTTATTTTTTTATTTTATTTAAAAACCTTAAAAAAAATTTAAAAAAAAAAGAAAATTAATTCAATTTAAGAAACAATACAAGCAGTTGATGTTTGCTAAATACAAGGATGAAGAGTCTTGAACCAGTCATGATGTGCTATATATATCACTATATTGACACGCACTATGGTACCCATTATGGCATTGGATGCTCATATCACCTTGTACTTCGGTACGAGGTGCATTATTAAAAAAACAAACAAACAAAAAAAACCTTAAATTGTATTATGGAAAGCAGGAAGTGAACAAATTTTTCTTTCCTTGAATGTGATTTTCAGCTGACCTACGGCGTGCTCGCGCTGAGGTGGAGAGCGTGTTGGCCCAGGCTGATAAGGAGAAACAAGCTCTGAGTCAGACCCTGAATGCAGCACAGCTGGAGGCCCAGCAGGCTTTGCGCAAGGCCACCTGCGAACATCAGGAGGAGGTGGAGAAGCTTGTCTCGGAAAAGGTGAGGCGGTAACAATATTTCCTGTGCATTATGCATTTATTCTACTGGCCAGCCCTTAG